>NC_074688.1:45081845-45116845 GCF_029448725.1 Salvelinus fontinalis | reverse complement strand
CCTCCTCCTCCCCCTCTTTTACAGAACCCTCCTCCTCCTCCTTTACAGAACCCTCCTCCCCCTCCTTTACAGAACCCTCCTCCCCCTCCTTTACAGAACCCTCCTCATCCTCCTTTACAGAACCCTCCTCCCCCTCCTTTACAGAACCTACTCCTCGACCTCTTCAGAACCCACTCCTCATCCTCCCCACACCTTGTCCTCCCTACTCCTCAACCTCCCTTACAGAACCCACTCCTCGACCTCTTCAGAACCCACTCCTCATCCTCCCCACACCTCGTCCTCCCCAATCCTCATCCTCCCCCCTCATCCCCCTCCTTTACAGAACCCACTCCTCATCCTTCCCACCCTCCCCCCTCATCCCCCTCTTTTACAGAACCCTCCTCCTCCCCCTCCCCCTCCTCATCCTCTCTTACAGAACCCTCCCCCTCCCTTACAGAACCCTCCTCCTCCCCCTCCTTTACAGAACCCTCTTCATCCTCCTTTACAGAACCATTCTCATCCTCCTTTACAGAACCCTCCTCATCCTCCTTTACAGAACCCTCCTCCCCCTCCTTTACAGAACCCTCCTCCTCCTCCTTTACAGAACCCTCCTCCCCATCCTTTACAGAACCCTCCTCCCCCTCCTCCTCCTTTACAGAACCCTCCCCCTCCTCCCCCTCCTTTACAGAACCCTCCTCCCCCTCCTCCTCCTTTACAGAACCCTCCTCCCCCTCCTTTACAGAACCCTCCTCCTCCTCCCCCTCTTTTACAGAACCCTCCTCCTCCTCCTTTACAGAACCCTCCCCCCCTCCTTTACAGAACCCTCCTCCCCCTCCTTTACAGAACCCTCCTCCCCCTCCTTTACAGAACCCTCCTCCCCCTCCTTTACAGAACCCTCCCATCCTCCCCCTCCTTTACAGAACCCTCCCCCTCCTTTACAGAACCCTCCCCCTCCTTTACAGATCCCTCCTCCCCCTCCTTTACAGAACCCTCCCCCTCCTTTACAGAACCCTCCTCCCCCCCTTTACAGAACCCTCCCATCCTCCCCCTCCTTTACAGAACCCTCCCCCTCCTTTACAGAACCCTCCCCCTCCTTTACAGAACCCTCCTCCCCCTCCTTTACAGAACCCTCCCATCCTCCCCCTCCTTTACAGAACCCTCCTCCCCCTCCTTTACAGAACCCTCCCCTCTCCTTTACAGAACCCTCCTCATCCTCCCTTACAGAACCCTCCCCTCCTCCCCCTCCTTTACAGAACCCTCCTCATCCTCCTTTACAGAACCCTCCCCTCATCCTCCCCCTCCCTTACAGAACCCTCCCCCCTCCCCCCTCCTTTACAGAACCCTCCTCATCCTCCCTTACAGAACCCTCCCATCCTCCCCCTCCTTTACAGAACCCTCCTCCCCCTCCTTTACAGAACCTTCCCCCCTCCTTTACAGAACCCTCTTCATCCTCCCTTACAGAACCCTCCCCTCCTCCCCCTCCTTTACAGAACCCTCCTCATCCTCCTTTACAGAACCCTCCTCCTCATCCTCCCCCTCCTTTACAGAACCCTCCTCCCCCTCCTTTACAGAACCCTCCCCCCTCCTTTACAGAACCCTCCTCCTCATCCTCCCCCTCCCTTACAGAACCCTCCTCCTCCTCCCCCTCCCTTACAGAACCCTCCTCCTCCTCCCCCTCCCTTACAGAACCCTCCTCCTCATCCTCCCCCTCCCTTACAGAACCCTCCTCCTCCTCCCCCTCCTCCCAAATGAGTTCCCTGGAAGGAAGAGAGGTTTCTCTGTAAGTGTCAGCCTCCTAATCCACTTAGTGCTGCGTTTTACTGAGTTTTACTGCCTTGAACTGAGAACCACACTGACTAGCACGGACATGGTGTCTATTCTCTAACAAGCCTGCCTGGTTGGACAATGTAGGCCTTATTCCCTACATAGTGCCCTACTCTTGGCCAGATCTACAGAGCCCTATGTGGCAGCTGTGTGTGTGTATATGTGTGTCTCTGGTGGTGGGTGTTGGGCCAGTACCTCATAGGGTCGTGGGAGTGCATCTCTATGGGTCGAGGCGTGCCTCCTGGACCCCCTCTGGTCAGGGCATCAATGAACCCCCGCACCATCACACACCTCCGAGCTGTCCCAAACTCATCCAGGGTGTACCTGAGAGAGAGAGACAGAAAGAGAGAGAGAGACAAAGAGAGAGAGAGACAAAATGAGGGGGGTGGAGAGAGAGAGACAAAGAGAGAGAGAGACAAAGAGAGAGAGACAGACAGACAGAGAGAGAGAGGGGGGGTAGAGGGGAAGGGAGAGTGTGAGCGAGCGAGAGAGAGAGAGGGGAAGAGAGAGAATGCGAGAGAGACAAAGAGAGAGAATTTAAAATCATCGTGGAAGGTTACCAAGACATTTCTGATCCGAATAGGCCGTCCTGTTGGGGGAGGAAGCAGGGAGATGTGGGTCGGCAGCGCACTTCATTGCTGCCTGCCAGAAGACAAGGGACAGTGTCTGACAGACCAACCAACCCAAACATGTCTTAGTATTTTTTAATTATTGATTTTCTTATTGATTTCCATGTCTAACACACCCTTGATTATGGTGCTTACTGATTGGCCTATTTGTGATTATCTTGATGATTTTAAGGATGTTGTTATTGACATTATTAATGAATTATTACATTCCCAAAGTAAACTTTGGCAATATGTACATTGTTACATCATGCCAATAAAGCAATTGTAATTTAATTGAGAGAGAGAGACAGCAATATATATATATAGAGAGAGAGACAAACAGAGGTAGAAACAGAGCGACAGAGACAGAAATATATATATATATATATATATATATAGAGAGAGAGAGAGAGAGAGAGAGAGAGAGAGAGAGAGAGAGAGAGAGACAGAGAGAAAGAGAGAGAGAGAGGTAGAAACAGAGAGACAGAGGTAGAAACAGAGAGAGAGACAGAGAGAGGCACTTCCTAACCTCCTGCCCAATGTATGACCATATTAGAGAGACATATTTCCCTCAGATTACACAGATCCACAAAGAATTCGAAAACAAATCCAATTTTGATAAACTCCCATATCTACTGGGTGAAATTCCACAGTGTGACATCACAGCAGCAAGATTTGTGACCTGTTGCCACAAGAAAAGGGCAACCAGTGAAGAACAAACAGCATTGTAAATACAACCCATATTTATGCTTATTTATTTTAACTTGTGTGCTTTAACCATTTGTACATTGTTACAACACTGTATATATATAATATGACATTTGTAATGTCTTTATTGTTTTGAAACTTATGTATGTGTAAATGTTTACTGTTCATTTGTATTGTTTGTTTCACTTTTGTGTATTGTCTACCTCACTTGCTTTGGCAAATGAATTGAATTGAAATTGACAGAGGTAGAAAGAAAGAGACAGAGGTAGAAACAGAGAGAGAGAGACAGAGGTAGAAACAGAGAGAGAGAGGCAGAGGTAGAGACAGAGAGACAGAGGTAGAAACAGAGAGAGAGAGACAGAGGTAGAGACAGAGAGACGGAGGTAGAGACAGAGAGACAGAGGTAGAAACAGAGAGACGGAGGTAGAGACAGAGAGACAGAGACAGAGGTAGAAACAGAGAGACAGACAGAGGTAGAAACAGAGAGACAGAGACAGAGGTAGAGACAGAGAGAGAGAGACAGAGGTAGAGACAGAGAGACAGAGACAGAGGTAGAAACAGAGAGAGAGAGACAGAGGTAGAAACAGAGAGAGAGAGACAGAGGTAGAAACAGAGAGACAGAGACAGAGGTAGAGACAGAGAGACAGAGGTAGAAACAGAGAGACAGAGACAGAGGTAGAAACAGAGAGACAGAGGTAGAAACAGAGAGAGAGAGACAGAGGTAGAGGCAGAGAGACAGAGACAGAGGTAGAAACAGAGAGACAGAGACAGAGGTAGAAACAGAGAGACAGAGACAGAGGTAGAGGCAGAGAGACAGAGACAGAGGTAGAAACAGAGAGAGAGACAGAGGTAGAAACAGAGAGAGAGAGACAGAGGTAGAAACAGAGAGACAGAGGTAGAAACAGAGAGACAGAGACAGAGGTAGAAACAGAGAGACAGAGGTAGAAACAGAGAGACAGAGACAGAGGTAGAAACAGAGAGAGAGAGACAGAGGTAGAGGCAGAGAGACAGAGACAGAGGTAGAAACAGAGAGACAGAGACAGAGGTAGAGACAGAGAGACGGAGGTAGAAACAGAGAGACAGAGGTAGACAGAGAAAGACAGAGGTAGAGACAGAGACAGAGGTAGAAACAGAGAGACAGAGACAGAGGTAGAAACAGAGAGACGGAGGTAGAAACAGAGAGAGAGAGACAGAGGTAGAGACAGAGAGACAGAGACAGAGGTAGAAACAGAGAGAGAGAGACAGAGGTAGAAACAGAGAGACAGAGGTAGAAACAGAGAGAGAGAGACAGAGGTAGAGGCAGAGAGACAGAGACAGAGGTAGAAACAGAGAGACAGAGGTAGAAACAGAGAGAGAGAGACAGGGGTAGAGGCAGAGAGACAGAGACCGAGGTAGAAACAGAGAGAGAGAGACAGAGGTAGAGGCAGAGAGACAGAGACAGAGGTAGAAACAGAGAGACAGAGACAGAGGTAGAGACAGAGAGACAGAGGTAGAAACAGAGAGACAGAGGTAGAAACAGAGAGACAGAGACAGAGGTAGAGGCAGAGAGACAGAGGTAGAAACAGAGAGAGAGAGACAGAGGTAGAAACAGAGAGAGAGAGACAGAGGTAGAGGCAGAGAGACAGAGACGGAGGTAGAAACAGAGAGAGATAGACAGAGGTAGAAACAGAGAGACAGAGGTAGAAACAGAGAGACAGAGGTAGAGGTAGAAACAGAGAGAGAGACAGAGGTAGAGACAGAGAGACAGAGGTAGAAACAGAGAGACAGAGACAGAGGTAGAGACAGAGAGACAGAGACAGAGGTAGAAACAGAGAGACAGAGGTAGAAACAGAGAGACAGAGACAGAGGTAGAAACAGAGAGACAGAGGTAGAAACAGAGAGACAGAGGTAGAAACAGAGAGAGCGAGACAGAGGTACAGACAGAGAGAGAGAGACAGAGGTAGAAACAGAGAGAGAGAGACAGAGGTAGAGGCAGAGAGACAGAGACAGAGGTAGAAACAGAGAGACAGAGGTAGAAACAGAGAGAGAGAGACAGAGGTAGAGACAGAGAGACGGAGGTAGAAACAGAGAGACAGAGACAGAGGTAGAGACAGAGAGACGGAGGTAGAAACAGAGAGACAGAGACAGAGGTAGAAACAGAGAGACAGAGACAGAGGTAGAGACAGAGAGACAGAGACAGAGGTAGAGACAGAGAGACAGAGACAGAGGTAGAAACAGAGAGACAGAGACAGAGGTAGAAACAGAGAGACAGAGACAGAGGTAGAGACAGAGAGACAGAGGTAGAAACAGAGAGACATAGACAGAGGTAGAGACAGAGAGACGGAGGTAGAGACAGAGAGACAGAGGTAGAAACAGAGAGAGAGAGACAGAGGTAGAGACAGAGAGACAGAGACAGAGGTAGAGACAGAGACAGAGGTAGAAACAGAGAGACAGAGACAGAGGTAGAAACAGAGAGACAGAGGTAGAAACAGAGAGACAGAGGTAGAGACAGAGAGACAGAGACAGAGGTAGAGACAGAGGTAGAGACAGAGAGAGACACACGGGACAAACACCTGCCTGCAGGTGACAGCATTCCCTCCCTCATATGCCCCCCGAGGCACAACTACGACAACATAACCAACAAAAACGGGTCACAACTCCTGCAGCTCTGTTGCATGCTGGGTATGTACATAGTCAATGTTAGGCTTCGAGGGGACTCCTATGGTAGGTTCACCTATAGCTCATCTCTTGGCAGTAGTACTGTAGACTACTTTATCACTGACCTCAACCCAGAGTCTCTCAGAGCGTTCACAGTCAGCCCACTGACACCCCTATCAGATCACAGTCTACTTGAACAGAGCAATACTCAATCATGAGGCATCAAAGCCAAAGGAACTGAATAATATTAAGAAATGCTATAGATGGAAGGAAAGTAGTGTGGAAACCTACCAAAAAACAATTAGGCAACAACGAATTCAATCCCTTTTAAACAACTTCCTGGACAAAATGTTCCACTGTAATAGTGAAGGTGTAAACTTGGCAGTAGAAAACCTTAACAGTATATTTGACCTCTCAGCTTCCCTATCAAATCTAAAAATCTCAAACAGAAAACTGGAGAAAATGGCATCTCTGGCATCTTCCCCAATATTTGGAACCAAGGACAGATCACCCGAATCCACAAAAGTGGATACAAATTTGACCCCAATAACTACCGTGGGATACGTGTCAACAGCAACCTTGGGAAAATCCTCTGCATTATCATTAACAGCAGACTCGTACATTTCCTCAGCGAAAATAATGTACTGAGCAAATGTCAAATTGGGATTTTACCAAATTACCGTACAACAGACCACGTATTCACCCTGCACACCCTAATTGACAAACAAACCGAAACAAAGGCAAAGTCTTCTCATGCTTTGTTGACTTCAAAAAAGCTTTTGACTCAATTTGGCATGAGGGTCTGCTATACAAATGAATGGAAAGTGGTGTTGGGGGTAAAACATACGACATTATAAAATCCATGTACACAAACAACAAGTGTGCAGTTAAAATTGGCAGAAAACACACATTTCTTCACACAGGACCGTGTGGTGAGACAGGGATGCAGCCCCACCCTCTTCAACATATATATCAACGAATTGGCGAGGGCACTAGGGCAGTCTGCAGCACCCGGCCTCACCCTACTAGAACAGTCTGCAGCACCCGGCCTCACCCTACTAGAACAGTCTGCAGCACCCGGCTTCACCCTACTAGAACAGTCTGCAGCACCCGGCTTCACCCTACTAGAACAGTCTGCAGCACCCGGCCTCACCCTACTAGAACAGTCTGCAGCACCCGGCTTCACCCTACTAGAACAGTCTGCAGCACCCGGCCTCACCCTACTAGAATCTGAAGTCAAATGTCTACTGTTTGCTGATGATCTGGTGCATCTGTCCCCAACCAAGGAGGGCCTACAGCAGCACCTAGATCTTCTGCACAGATTCTGTCAGACCTGGGCCCTGACAGACCTGGGCCCTGTCAGACCTGGGCCCTGACAGACCTGGGCACTGACAGACCTGGGCCCTGACAGACCTGGGCCCTGACAGACCTGGGCACTGACAGACCTGGGCCCTGACAGACCTGGGCACTGACAGACCTGGGCCCTGACAGACCTGGGCCCTGACAGACCTGGGCCCTGACAGACCTGGGCCCTGACAGACCTGGACCCTGACAGACCTGGACCCTGTCAGACCTGGGCCCTGACAGACCTGGGCCCTGACAGACCTGGGCCCTGTCAGACCTGGGCCCTGTCAGACCTGGGCCCTGACAGACCTGGACCCTGTCAGACCTGGACCCTGTCAGACCTGGGCCCTGTCAGACCTGGGCCCTGACAGACCTGGGCCCTGTCAGACCTGGGCCCTGTCAGACCTGGGCCCTGTCAGACCTGGGCCCTGTCAGTAAATCTCGGTAAGACCAAAATAACGGTGTTCCAAAAAAGGTCCAGTTGCCAGGACAACAAATACAAATTAAATCTAGACACTGTTGCCTTACAGCACACAAAAAAACGATATATACCTCGGGCTAAACATCAGCGCCACAGGTAACTTCCACAAAGCTGTGAAATATCTGAGAGACAAGGCAAGAAGGGCCTTCTATGCCATCAACAGAAACATAAAATTTGACATACCAATTAGGATCTACATTACTGTTATATATTACTGCTGCTATATTACTGTTATATATTACTGGTATATATTACTGTTACATACCCTCATACCACCCTAATGGAGTCTGTTTCTGACCGTTTGAGCAGACACATGCACATTTGTGGCCTGCTGGAGGTCATTTTGCAGGGCTCTGGCAGTGCACCTCCTTGCACAAAGGCGGAGGTAGCGGTCCTGCTGCTGGGTTGTTGCCCTCCTACGGCCTCCTCCACGTCTCCTGATGTACTGGCCTGTCTCCTGGTAGCGCCTCCATGCTCTGGACACTACGCTGACAGACACAGCAAACCTTCTTGCCACAGCTCGCATTGATGTACCATCCTGGATGAGCTGCACTACCTGAGCCACTTGTGTGGGTTGTAGACTCCGTCTCATGCTACCACTAGAGTGAGAGCACCGCCAGCATTCAAAAGTGACCAAAACATCAGCCAGGACGCATAGGAACTGAGAAGTGGTCTGTGGTCATCACCTGCAGAACCACTCCTTTATTGGGGGTGTCTTGCTAATTGCCTATAATTTCCACCTTTTGTCTATTCCATTTGCACAACAGCATGTGAAATGTATTGTCAATCAGTGTTGCTTCTTAAGTGGACAGTTTGATTTCACAGAAGTGTGATTGACTTGGAGTTACATTGTGTTGTTTAAGTGTTCCCTTTATTTTTTTGAGCAGTGTATAATATCACACAGTTGATATTAGAGAAGGGGAGGGGGGGGGATATCAGTCTTTCATTGTATTTGAGCAGTGTATTACTTTTGCTATATTACTGCTGCTATATTACTGTTATATATTACTGTTATATATATTACTGTTGCTATACGACTGTTACTATAGTAGTGTTACTATAGTAGTGTTATATATAACTGTTACTATAGTAGTGTTATATATTACCGTTACTATATTACTGTTACTATAGTACTGTTACATATTACTGTTACTATAGTAGTGTTATATATTACTGTTACTATAGTAGTGTTATATATTACTGTTACTATAGTAGTGTTATATATTACTGTTACTATAGTAGTGTTATATATTACTGTTACTATAGTAGTGTTATATATTACTGTTACTATAGTAGTGTTATATATTACTGTTACTATAGTAGTGTTATATATTACTGTTACTAAAGTAGTGTTATATATTACTGTTACTATAGTACTGTTACTATATTACTGTTATATATTACTGTTACTATAGTACTGTTATATATTACTGTTACTATAGTACTGTTATATATTACTGTTACTATAGTACTGTTATATATTACTGTTACTATAGTAGTGTTATATATTACTGTTACTATAGTACTGTTATATATTACTGTTACTATAGTACTGTTATATATTACTGTTACTATAGTACTGTTATATATTACTGTTACTATAGTAGTGTTATATATTACTGTTACTATAGTACTGTTATATATTACTGTTACTATAGTACTGTTATATATTACTGTTACTATAGTAGTGTTATATATTACTGTTACTATATTACTGTTACTATAGTAGTGTTATATATTACTGTTACTATAGTACTGCTACTATATTACTGTTACTATAGTACTGTTATATATTACTGTTACTATAGTAGTGTTATATATTACTGTTACTATAGTACTGCTACTATATTACTGTTACTATAGTACCGTTATATATTACTGTTACTATAGTAGTGTTATATATTACTGTTACTATAGTACTGTTATATATTACTGTTACTATAGTAGTGTTATATATTACTGTTACTATAGTAGTGTTAAATATTACTGTTACTATAGTAGTGTTATATATTACTGTTACTATAGTAGTGTTATATATTACTGTTACTATAGTAGTGTTATATATTACTGTTACTATAGTAGTGTTATATATTACTGTTATATATTACTGTTACTATAGTAGTGTTATATATTACTGTTACTATAGTAGTGTTATATATTACTGCTACTATAGTACTGTTACTATAGTAGTGTTATATATTACTGTTATATATTACTGTTACTATAGTAGTGTTATATATTACTGTTACTATAGTAGTGTTATATATTACTGTTACTATAGTAGTGTTATATATTACTGTTACTATAGTAGTGTTATATATTACTGTTACTATAGTAGTGTTATATATTACTGTTACTATAGTAGTGTTATATATTACTGTTACTATAGTAGTGTTATATATTACTGTTACTATAGTAGTGTTATATATTACTGTTACTATAGTAGTGTTATATATTACTGTTACTATAGTAGTGTTATATATTACTGTTATATATTACTGTTACTATAGTACTGTTATATATTACTGTTACTATAGTACTGTTATATATTACTGTTACTATAGTAGTGTTATATATTACTGTTACTATATTACTGTTACTATAGTAGTGTTATATATTACTGTTACTATAGTACTGCTACTATATTACTGTTACTATAGTACTGTTATATATTACTGTTACTATAGTAGTGTTATATATTACTGTTACTATAGTACTGCTACTATATTACTGTTACTATAGTACCGTTATATATTACTGTTACTATAGTAGTGTTATATATTACTGTTACTATAGTACTGTTATATATTACTGTTACTATAGTAGTGTTATATATTACTGTTACTATAGTAGTGTTAAATATTACTGTTACTATAGTAGTGTTATATATTACTGTTACTATAGTAGTGTTATATATTACTGTTACTATAGTAGTGTTATATATTACTGTTACTATAGTAGTGTTATATATTACTGTTATATATTACTGTTACTATAGTAGTGTTATATATTACTGTTACTATAGTAGTGTTATATATTACTGCTACTATAGTACTGTTACTATAGTAGTGTTATATATTACTGTTATATATTACTGTTACTATAGTAGTGTTATATATTACTGTTACTATAGTAGTGTTATATATTACTGTTACTATAGTAGTGTTATATATTACTGTTACTATAGTAGTGTTATATATTACTGTTACTATAGTAGTGTTATATATTACTGTTACTATAGTAGTGTTATATATTACTGTTACTATAGTAGTGTTATATATTACTGTTACTATAGTAGTGTTATATATTACTGTTACTATAGTAGTGTTATATATTACTGTTACTATAGTAGTGTTATATATTACTGTTATATATTACTGTTACTATAGTAGTGTTATATATTACTGCTACTATAGTACTGTTACTATAGTAGTGTTATATATTACTGTTATATATTACTGTTACTATAGTAGTGTTATATATTACTGTTACTATAGTACTGTTATATATTACTGTTACTATAGTACTGTTATATATTACTGTTACTATAGTACTGTTATATATTACTGTTACTATAGTAGTGTTATATATTACTGTTACTATAGTACTGTTATATATTACTGTTACTATAGTAGTGTTATATATTACTATTACTATAGTACTGCTACTATAGTAGTGTTATATATTACTGTTACTATAGTACTGTTACTATAGTACAGTTACTATAGTAGTGTTATATATTACTGCTACTATAGTACTGTTACTATAGTAGTGTTATATATTACTGTTACTATAGTAGTGTTATATGTTACTGTTATATATTACTGTTACTATAGTAGTGTTATATATTACTGCTACTATAGTACTGTTACTATAGTAGTGTTATATATTACTGTTATATATTACTGTTACTATAGTAGTGTTATATATTACTGTTACTATAGTACTGTTATATATTACTGTTACAATAGTACTGTTATATATTACTGTTACTATAGTACTGTTATATATTACTGTTACTATAGTAGTGTTATATATTACTGTTACTATAGTACTGTTATATATTACTGTTACTATAGTAGTGTTATATATTACTGTTACTATAGTACTGCTACTATAGTAGTGTTATATATTACTGTTACTATAGTACTGTTACTATAGTACAGTTACTATAGTAGTGTTATATATTACTGCTACTATAGTACTGTTACTATAGTAGTGTTATATATTACTGTTATATATTACTGCTACTATAGTAGTGTTACTATGGTAGTGGTATATATTACTGTTACTATATTACTGTTACTATAGTAGTGTTATATATTACTGTTACTATAGTAGTGTTATATATTACTGTTACTAAAGTAGTGTTATATATTACTGTTACTATAGTACTGTTACTATATTACTGTTATATATTACTGTTACTATAGTACTGTTATATATTACTGTTACTATAGTACTGTTATATATTACTGTTACTATAGTACTGTTATATATTACTGTTACTATAGTAGTGTTATATATTACTGTTACTATAGTACTGTTATATATTACTGTTACTATAGTAGTGTTATATATTACTGTTATATATTACTGTTACTATAGTAGTGTTATATATTACTGTTACTATAGTAGTGTTATATATTACTGCTACTATAGTACTGTTACTATAGTAGTGTTATATATTACTGTTATATATTACTGTTACTATAGTAGTGTTATATATTACTGTTACTATAGTAGTGTTATATATTACTGTTACTATAGTAGTGTTATATATTACTGTTACTAGAGTAGTGTTATATATTACTGTTACTATAGTAGTGTTATATATTACTGTTACTATAGTAGTGTTATATATTACTGTTACTATAGTAGTGTTATATATTACTGTTACTATAGTAGTGTTATATATTACTGTTACTATAGTAGTGTTATATATTACTGTTACTATAGTAGTGTTATATATTACTGTTATATATTACTGTTACTATAGTAGTGTTATATATTACTGCTACTATAGTACTGTTACTATAGTAGTGTTATATATTACTGTTATATATTACTGTTACTATAGTAGTGTTATATATTACTGTTACTATAGTAGTGTTATATATTACTGTTACTATAGTAGTGTTATATATTACTGTTACTATAGTAGTGTTATATATTACTGTTATATATTACTGTTACTATAGTAGTGTTATATATTACTGTTACTATAGTAGTGTTATATATTACTGCTACTATAGTACTGTTACTATAGTAGTGTTATATATTACTGTTATATATTACTGTTACTATAGTAGTGTTATATATTACTGTTACTATAGTAGTGTTATATATTACTGTTACTATAGTAGTGTTATATATTACTGTTACTATAGTAGTGTTATATATTACTGTTACTATAGTAGTGTTATATATTACTGTTACTATAGTAGTGTTATATATTACTGTTACTATAGTAGTGTTATATATTACTGTTACTATAGTAGTGTTATATATTACTGTTACTATAGTAGTGTTATATATTACTGTTACTATAGTAGTGTTATATATTACTGTTATATATTACTGTTACTATAGTAGTGTTATATATTACTGCTACTATAGTACTGTTACTATAGTAGTGTTATATATTACTGTTATATATTACTGTTACTATAGTAGTGTTATATATTACTGTTACTATAGTACTGTTATATATTACTGTTACTATAGTACTGTTATATATTACTGTTACTATAGTACTGTTATATATTACTGTTACTATAGTAGTGTTATATATTACTGTTACTATAGTACTGTTATATATTACTGTTACTATAGTAGTGTTATATATTACTATTACTATAGTACTGCTACTATAGTAGTGTTATATATTACTGTTACTATAGTACTGTTACTATAGTACAGTTACTATAGTAGTGTTATATATTACTGCTACTATAGTACTGTTACTATAGTAGTGTTATATATTACTGTTACTATAGTAGTGTTATATGTTACTGTTATATATTACTGTTACTATAGTAGTGTTATATATTACTGCTACTATAGTACTGTTACTATAGTAGTGTTATATATTACTGTTATATATTACTGCTACTATAGTAGTGTTACTATGCTGGTGTTATATATTACTGTTACTATATTACTGTTACTATAGTAGTGTTATATATTACTGTTACTATAGTAGTGTTATATATTACTGTTACTAAAGTAGTGTTATATATTACTGTTACTATAGTACTGTTACTATATTACTGTTATATATTACTGTTACTATAGTACTGTTATATATTACTGTTACTATAGTACTGTTATATATTACTGTTACTATAGTACTGTTATATATTACTGTTACTATAGTAGTGTTATATTTTACTGTTACTATAGTACTGTTATATATTACTGTTACTATAGTACTGTTATATATTACTGTTACTATAGTACTGTTATATATTACTGTTACTATAGTAGTGTTATATATTACTGTTACTATAGTACTGTTATATATTACTGTTACTATAGTACTGTTATATATTACTGTTACTATAGTAGCGTTATATATTACTGTTACTATATTACTGTTACTATAGTAGTGTTATATATTACTGTTACTATAGTACTGCTACTATATTACTGTTACTATAGTACTGTTATATATTACTGTTACTATAGTAGTGTTATATATTACTGTTACTATAGTACTGCTACTATATTACTGTTACTATAGTACCGTTATATATTACTGTTACTATAGTAGTGTTATATATTACTGTTACTATAGTACTGTTATATATTACTGTTACTATAGTAGTGTTATATATTACTGTTACTATAGTAGTGTTAAATATTACTGTTACTATAGTAGTGTTATATATTACTGTTACTATAGTAGTGTTATATATTACTGTTACTATAGTAGTGTTATATATTACTGTTACTATAGTAGTGTTATATATTACTGTTATATATTACTGTTACTATAGTAGTGTTATATATTACTGTTACTATAGTAGTGTTATATATTACTGCTACTATAGTACTGTTACTATAGTAGTGTTATATATTACTGTTATATATTACTGTTACTATAGTAGTGTTATATATTACTGTTACTATAGTAGTGTTATATATTACTGTTACTATAGTAGTGTTATATATTACTGTTACTATAGTAGTGTTATATATTACTGTTACTATAGTAGTGTTATATATTACTGTTACTATAGTAGTGTTATATATTACTGTTACTATAGTAGTGTTATATATTACTGTTACTATAGTAGTGTTATATATTACTGTTACTATAGTAGTGTTATATATTACTGTTACTATAGTAGTGTTATATATTACTGTTACTATAGTAGTGTTATATATTACTGTTATATATTACTGTTACTATAGTAGTGTTATATATTACTGCTACTATAGTACTGTTACTATAGTAGTGTTATATATTACTGTTATATATTACTGTTACTATAGTAGTGTTATATATTACTGTTACTATAGTAGTGTTATATATTACTGTTACTATAGTACTGTTATATATTACTGTTACTATAGTACTGTTATATATTACTGTTACTATAGTAGTGTTATATATTACTGTTACTATAGTACTGTTATATATTACTGTTACTATAGTAGTGTTATATATTACTGTTACTATAGTACTGCTACTATAGTAGTGTTATATATTACTGTTACTATAGTACTGTTACTATAGTACAGTTACTATAGTAGTGTTATATATTACTGCTACTATAGTACTGTTACTATAGTAGTGTTATATATTACTGTTACTATAGTAGTGTTATATGTTACTGTTATATATTACTGTTACTATAGTAGTGTTATATATTACTGCTACTATAGTACTGTTACTATAGTAGTGTTATATATTACTGTTATATATTACTGTTACTATAGTAGTGTTATATATTACTGTTACTATAGTACTGTTATATATTACTGTTACTATAGTACTGTTATATATTACTGTTACTATAGTACTGTTATATATTACTGTTACTATAGTAGTGTTATATATTACTGTTACTATAGTACTGTTATATATTACTGTTACTATAGTAGTGTTATATATTACTGTTACTATAGTACTGCTACTATAGTAGTGTTATATATTACTGTTACTATAGTACTGTTACTATAGTACAGTTACTATAGTAGTGTTATACATTACTGCTACTATAGTACTGTTACTATAGTAGTGTTATATATTACTGTTATATATTACTGCTACTATAGTAGTGTTACTATGGTAGTGTTATATATTACTGTTACTATATTACTGTTACTATAGTAGTGTTATATATTACTGTTACTATAGTACTGTTACTATATTACTGTTACTATAGTAGTGTTATATATTACTGTTACTATAGTAGTGTTATATATTACTGTTACTATAGTAGTGTTATATATTACTGTTACTATAGTAGTGTTATATATTACTGTTACTATAGTACTGTTACTATATTACTGTTACTATAGTACTGTTACTATAGCACTGTTACTATATTACTGTTACTATAGTAGTGTTATATATTACTGTTACTATAGTACTGTTACTATAGCACTGTTACTATAGTACTGTTACTATAGTACTGTTACTATAGTAGTGTTACTATAGCACTGTTACTATAGTAGTGTTATATAGTACTGTTACTATAGTACTGTTACTATAGCACTGTTACTATAGTACTGTTACTATAGTACTGTTACTATAGTAGTGTTACTATAGCACTGTTACTATATTACTGTTACTATAGTAGTGTTATATATTACTGTTACTATAGTACTGTTACTATAGCACTGTTACTATATTACTGTTACTATAGTAGTGTTATATATTACTGTTACTATAGTAGTGTTATATATTACTGTTACTATAGTAGTGTTATATATTACTGTTACTATAGTAGTGTTATATATTACTGTTACTATAGTACTGTTATATATTACTGTTACTATAGTACTGTTATATATTACTGTTACTATAGTAGTGTTATATATTACTGTTACTATAGTACTGTTATATATTACTGTTACTATAGTAGTGTTATATATTACTGTTACTATGGTAGTGTTATATATTACTGTTACTATAGTAGTGTTATATGTTACTGTTATATATTACTGTTACTATAGTAGTGTTATATATTACTGCTACTATAGTACTGTTACTATAGTAGTGTTATATATTACTGTTATATATTACTGTTACTATAGTAGTGTTATATATTACTGTTACTATAGTACTGTTATATATTACTGTTACTATAGTACTGTTATATATTACTGTTACTATAGTACTGTTATATATTACTGTTACTATAGTACCGCTGCTCTGTGTTGCTATGTGCCAACCAGGGGAATAGGGATGAGAGACAGACAAAACACAACACACCTGTGAGAAGACCACAAGACAGTGTGTGTGTGTGTGTGTGTGTGTGTGTGTGTGTGTGTGTGTGTGTGTGTGTGTGTGTGTGTGTGTGTGTGTGTGTGTGTGTGTGTGTGTGTGTGTGCACGTGTGTGTGTGTGTGTGCACGTGTGTGTGTGCGTGTGCACGTGTGTGTGTGTGTGTGCACGTGCGTGTGTGCGTGCGTGCGTGTGTGCGTGTGCGTGTGTGTGTGTGTGTGTGTGTGTGTGTGTGTTTTGGAGCTGGAGGTCAAGGTAGACCGACAGACAACACTGGCCATGTGTCTGTCTAAGAGGAGGTGTGTTAATGTTATGGCTTGTTAGGGGGGGAAGACAACCATGTCAGACTAAACAGTAGCTAAACATTGTTGCTGCCAGTCAGGGAGGGGGACAGGAGGGGGTGTATAACAGGAACACCAGTCCCCCACCCCCACATCCCCTGGCCTTGGCTGAGGAACGTGGGAGAGACAGAGAGAGGGAAGGAGGGACACAAAGGGAGGACAGAGGATAAGGAGAGGCAGGGATAAACAGAAGGGAGTGAAGGCAGGAAGGACAGAGGATAAGGAGAGGCAGGGATAAACAGAAGGGAGTGAAGGCAGGAAGGACAGAGGATAAGGAGAGGCAGGGATAAACAGAAGGGAGTGAAGGCAGTAAGGACAGAGGATACAGAGAGGCAGGGATAAACAGAAGGGAGTGAAGGCAGTAAGGACAGAGGATAAGGAGAGGCAGGGATAAACAGAAGGGAGTGAAGGCAGGAAGGACAGAGGATAAGGAGAGGCAGGGATAAACAGAAGGGAGTGAAGGCAGGAAGGACAGAGGATAAGGAGAGGAAGGGATAAACAGAAGGGAGTGAAGGCAGGAAGGACAGAGGATAAGGAGAGGCAGGGATAAACAGAAGGGAGTGAAGGCAGTAAGGACAGAGGATAAGGAGAGGCAGGGATAAACAGAAGGGAGTGAAGGCAGGAAGGACAGAGGATAAGGAGAGGCAGGGATAAACAGAAGGGAGTGAAGGCAGGAAGGACAGAGGATAAGGAGAGGAAGGGATAAACAGAAGGGAGTGAAGGCAGGAAGGACAGAGGATAAGGAGAGGCAGGGATAAACAGAAGGGAGTGAGGGAGTGAAGGCAGGAAGGACAGAGGATAAGGAGAGGCAGGGATAAACAGAAGGAAGTGAAGGCAGGAAGGACAGAGGATAAGGAGAGGCCGGGATAAACAGAAGGGAGTGAAGG
Organism: Salvelinus fontinalis; assembly: GCF_029448725.1. Classification (NCBI taxonomy): domain Eukaryota; kingdom Metazoa; phylum Chordata; class Actinopteri; order Salmoniformes; family Salmonidae; genus Salvelinus; species Salvelinus fontinalis. The sequence continues at coordinate 45,098,577 of NC_074688.1, read as the reverse complement.
CAGGAAGGACAGAGGATACAGAGAGGCAGGGATAAACAGAAGGGAGTGAAGGCAGGAAGGACAGAGGATAAGGAGAGGCCGGGATAAACAGAAGGGAGTGAAGGCAGGAAGGACAGAGGATACAGAGAGGCAGGGATAAACAGAAGGGAGTGAAGGCAGGAAGGACAGAGGATAAGGAGAGGCAGGGATAAACAGAAGGGAGTGAAGGCAGGAAGGACAGAGGATAAGGAGAGGCAGGGATAAACAGAAGGGAGTGAAGGCAGGAAGGACAGAGGATAAGGAGAGGCTGGGATAAACAGAAGGGAGTGAAGGCAGGAAGGACAGAGGATACAGAGAGGCAGGAATAAACAGAAGGGAGTGAAGGCAGGAAGGACAGAGGATAAGGAGAGGAAGGGAGGCGTGACCGTCAGTTAGAAAACATGTTATAACAATGTATATAAACAAAGGATATATGCATGTCTACGGTTGGACCAGGAGGCTAGCATGAGTCAGGAACCCCTGGTGTAACAGTCAGACTAACCTCTCTGCTGTAATGATTATCTCTGGTGTACTGTTAACAGTCAGACTAACCCCTCTCTGTTGTAATGATTATCTCTGGTGTACTGTTACCAGTCAGACTAACCCCTCTCTGTTGTAATGATTATCTCTGGTGTACTGTTAACAGTCAGACTAACCTCTCTGTTGTAATGATTATCTCTGGTGTACTGTTAACAGTCAGACTAACCTCTCTGTTGTAATGATTATCTCTGGTGTACTGTTAACAGTCAGACTAACCTCTCTGTTGTAATGATTATCTCTGGTGTACTGTTAACAGTCAGACTAACCCCTCTCTGTTGTAATGATTATCTCTGGTGTACTGTTAACAGTCAGACTAACCTCTCTGTAGTAATGATTATCTCTGGTGTACTGTTAACAGTCAGACTAACCTCTCTGCTGTAATGATTATCTCTGGTGTACTGTTAACAGTCAGACTAACCCCTCTCTGTTATAATGATTATCTCTGGTTTACTGTAAACAGTCAGACTAACCTCTCTGTTGTAATGATTATCTCTGGTGTACTGTTAACAGTCAGACTAACCTCTCTGTTGTAATGATTATCTCTGGTGTACTGTTAACAGTCAGACTAACCCCTCTGTTGTAATGATTATCTCTGGTTTACTCTGAGAAGCTGAACAGCATACATACAGGACCATTATGGGAGAAGTGTGCCCCCATGTGGACCTGACAGAGAACTGCATCTTAGGTTGTTACGAATACACTGATATAAGTGGACTTAACGTGGCATTTCGTCAATAAGCTGGTGGTGATGGTGAGTTGTGGCAGAGAGGAAGAGGCGAGGAGAGGTTTTACCCCCCCCCCCCCCCCCCAGTGTGAATCTATAATTTAGCCCAAACAACTCCCTCTTTCCCTACTGTATTTATTTATTTATTTTGCACCCCATTATTTCTCTCTCTACTTTGCACATTCTTCCACTGCAAATCTACCATTCCAGTGTTTTTTTTAGTTTTTATTTGACTTGCTGTGTTGTACTCACTTCGCCTCCATGGCCTTTTTATATTTTTATTTATTTATACATATATCTGTTTGCCTTCACCTCCCTTATCTCACCTCACTTGCTCACATTGTATATAGACTTATTTTTTTCCACTGTATTATTGACTATATGTTGGTTTTTACTCCATGTGTAACTATGTGTTGTTGTATGTGTCGAACTGCTTTGCTTTATCTTGGCCAGGTCGCAATTGTAAATGAGAACGTGTTCTCAACTAGCTTACCTGGTTAAATAAAGGTGAAATAAAAAAAATAAAATAAAAAACATGGCCTTTTTCTTTCCTTCACCTCCCTTATCTCACCTCACATTGTATATAGACTTATTTTCTTACTGTATTATTGACTGTATGTTTGTTTATTCCATGTGTAACTCTGTGTTGTTGTCTGTGTCAAACTGCTTTGCTTTATCTTGACCAGGTCGCAGTTGTAAATGAGAACTTGTTCTCAACTAGCTTACCTGGTTAAATAAAGGTGAAATAAAAAAATAAATAGAAGTAGCAACCACCTAGCAGACCGGGTAAGGTAACATAGCAACCACCTAGCAGACCGGGTATGGTAACATAGCAACCACCTAGCAGACCGGGTATGGTAACATAGCAACGACCTATCAGACCGGGTATGGTAACATAGCAACCACCTAGCAGACCGGGTAAGTTAACATAGCAACCACCTAGCAGACCGGGTAAGGTAACATAGCAACCACCTAGCAGACCGGGTATGGTAACATAGCAACCACCTAGCAGACCGGGTAAGGTAACATAGCAACCACCTATCAGACCGGGTATGGTAACATAGCAACCACCTAGCAGACCGGGTATGGTAACATAGCAACGACCTATCAGACCGGGTATGGTAACATAGCAACCACCTAGCAGACCGGGTATGGTAACATAGCAACCACCTAGCAGACCGGGTATGGTAACATAGCAACGACCTATCAGACCGGGTATGGTAACATAGCAACCACCTAGCAGACCGGGTAAGTTAACATAGCAACCACCTAGCAGACCGGGTAAGGTAACATAGCAACCACCTAGCAGACCGGGTATGGTAACATAGCAACCACCTAGCAGACCGGGTAAGGTAACATAGCAACCACCTAGCAGACCGGGTATGGTAACATAGCAACCACCTAGCAGACCGGGTATGGTAACATAGCAACCACCTATCAGACCGGGTATGGTAACATAGCAACCACCTATCAGACCGGGTATGGTAACATAGCAACCACCTAGCAGACCGGGTATGGTAACATAGCAACCACCTATCAGACAGGGTATGGTAACATAGCAACCACCTAGCAGACCAGGTATAGTAACTGCTGGTGGTGAAGGAGACCAGACTACAGAGGTAAAGAGGGAGTTTACCTGCTGGTGGTGAAGGAGACCAGACTACAGAGGGAGTTTACCTGCTGGTGGTGAAGGAGACCAGACTACAGAGGTAAAGAGGGAGTTTACCTGCTGGTGCTGAAGGAGACCAGACTACAGAGGGAGTTTACCTGCTGGTGGTGAAGGAGACCAGACTACAGAGGTAAAGAGGGAGTTTACCTGCTGGAGGTGAAGGAGACCAGACTACAGAGGTAAAGAGGGAGTTTACCTGCTGGTGGTGAAGGAGACCAGACTACAGAGGTAAAGAGGGAGTTTACCTGCTGGTGGTGAAGGAGACCAGACTACAGAGGTAAAGAGGGAGTTTACCTGCTGGTGGTGAAGGAGACCAGACTACAGAGGGAGTTTACCTGCTGGTGGTGAAGGAGACCAGACTACAGAGGTAAAGAGGGAGTTTACCTGCTGGTGGTGAAGGAGACCAGACTACAGAGGTAAAGAGGGAGTTTACCTGCTGGTGGTGAAGGAGACCAGACTACAGAGGGAGTTTACCTGCTGGAGGTGAAGGAGACCAGACTACAGAGGTAAAGAGGGAGTTTACCTGCTGGTGCTGAAGGAGACCAGACTACAGAGGTAAAGAGGGAGTTTACCTGCTGGAGGTGAAGGAGACCAGACTACAGAGGTAAAGAGAGAGTTTACCTGCTGGAGGTGAAGGAGACCAGACTACAGAGGTAAAGAGGGAGTTTACCTGCTGGTGGTGAAGGAGACCAGACTACAGAGAGAGTTTACCTGCTGGTGGTGAAGGAGACCAGACTACAGAGGGAGTTTACCTGCTGGTGGTGAAGGAGACCAGACTACAGAGGTAAAGAGGGAGTTTACCTGCTGGTGGTGAAGGAGACCAGACTACAGAGGGAGTTTACCTGCTGGTGGTGAAGGAGACCAGACTACAGAGGGAGTTTACCTGCTGGTGGTGAAGGAGACCAGACTACAGAGGTAAAGGGGGAGTTTACCTGCTGGTGGTGAAGGAGACCAGACTACAGAGGGAGTTTACCTGCTGGTGGTGAAGGAGACCAGACTACAGAGGTAAAGAGGGAGTTTACCTGCTGGTGGTGAAGGAGACCAGACTACAGAGGTAAAGAGGGAGTTTACCTGCTGGAGGTGAAGGAGACCAGACTACAGAGGTAAAGAGGGAGTTTACCTGCTGGTGGTGAAGGAGACCAGACTACAGAGGTATAGAGGGAGTTTACCTGCTGGAGGTGAAGGAGACCAGACTACAGAGGTAAAGAGAGAGTTTACCTGCTGGTGGTGAAGGAGACCAGACTACAGAGGTAAAGAGGGAGTTTACCTGCTGGAGGTGAAGGAGACCAGACTACAGAGGTAAAGAGGGAGTTTACCTGCTGGAGGTGAAGGAGACCAGACTACAGAGGTAAAGAGGGAGTTTCCCTGCTGGTGGTGAAGGAGACCAGACTAAAGAGAGAGTTTACCTGCTGGTGGTGAAGGAGACCAGACTACAGAGGGAGTTTACCTGCTGGTGGTGAAGGAGACCAGACTACAGAGGGAGTTTACCTGCTGGTGGTGAAGGAGACCAGACTACAGAGGGAGTTTACCTGCTGGTGGTGAAGGAGACCAGACTACAGAGGTAAAGAGGGAGTTTACCTGCTGGTGGTGAAGGAGACCAGACTACAGAGGGAGTTTACTTGCTGGTGGTGAAGGAGACCAGACTACAGAGGTAAAGAGGGAGTTTACCTGCTGGTGGTGAAGGAGACCAGACTACAGAGGGAGTTTACCTGCTGGTGGTGAAGGAGACCAGACTACAGAGGTAAAGAGGGAGTTTACCTGCTGGAGGTGAAGGAGACCAGACTACAGAGAGAGTTTACCTGCTGGTGGTGAAGGAGACCAGACTACAGAGGGAGTTTACCTGCTGGTGGTGAAGGAGACCAGACTACAGAGGTAAAGAGAGAGTTTACCTGCTGGTGGTGAAGGAGACCAGACTACAGAGGTAAAGAGAGAGTTTACCTGCTGGAGGTGAAGGAGACCAGACTACAGAGGTAAAGAGGGAGTTTACCTGCTGGTGGTGAAGGAGACCAGACTACAGAGGGAGTTTACCTGCTGGTGGTGAAGGAGACCAGACTACAGAGGTAAAGAGGGAGTTTACCTGCTGGTGGTGAAGGAGACCAGACTACAGAGGGAGTTTACCTGCTGGTGGTGAAGGAGACCAGACTACAGAGGTAAAGAGGGAGTTTACCTGCTGGAGGTGAAGGAGACCAGACTACAGAGGTAAAGAGGGAGTTTACCTGCTGGTGGTGAAGGAGACCAGACTACAGAGGGAGTTTACCTGCTGGTGGTGAAGGAGACCAGACTAAAGAGAGAGTTTACCTGCTGGTGGTGAAGGAGACCAGACTACAGAGAGAGTTTACCTGATGGTGGTGAAGGAGACCAGACTACAGAGGGAGTTTACCTGCTGGTGGTGAAGGAGACCAGACTACAGAGGTAAAGAGGGAGTTTACCTGCTGGTGGTGAAGGAGACCAGACTACAGAGGGAGTTTACCTGCTGGTGGTGAAGGAGACCAGACTACAGAGGTAAAGAGGGAGTTTACCTGCTGGTGGTGAAGGAGACCAGACTACAGAGGTAAAGAGGGAGTTTACCTGCTGGTGGTGAAGGAGACCAGACTACAGAGGGAGTTTACCTGCTGGAGGTGAAAGAGACCAGACTACAGAGGGAATTGACCTGCTGGTGGTGAAGGAGACCAGACTACAGAGGGAGTTTACCTGCTGGTGGTGAAGGAGACCAGACTACAGAGGTAAAGAGGGAGTTTACCTGCTGGTGGTGAAGGAGACCAGACTACAGAGGTAAAGAGGGAGTTTACCTGCTGGTGGTGAAGGAGACCAGACTACAGAGGGAGTTTACCTGCTGGAGGTGAAAGAGACCAGACTACAGAGGGAATTGACCTGCTGGTGGTGAAGGAGACCAGACTACAGAGGGAGTTTACCTGCTGGTGGTGAAGGAGACCAGACTACAGAGGTAAAGAGGGAGTTTACCTGCTGGTGGTGAAGGAGACCAGACTACAGAGGGAGTTTACCTGCTGGCGGTGAAGGAGACCAGACTACAGAGGGAGTTTACCTGCTGGTGGTGAAGGAGACCAGACTACAGAGGGAGTTTACCTGCTGGTGGTGAAGGAGACCAGACTACAGAGGGAGTTTACCTGCTGGTGGTGAAGGAGACCAGACTACAGAGGTAAAGAGGGAGTTTACCTGCTGGTGGTGAAGGAGACCAGACTACAGAGGGAGTTTACCTGCTGGTGGTGAAGGAGACCAGACTACAGAGGTAAAGAGAGAGTTTACCTGCTGGTGGTGAAGGAGACCAGACTACAGAGGGAGTTTACCTGCTGGTGGTGAAGGAGACCAGACTACAGAGGTAAAGAGGGAGTTTACCTGCTGGTGGTGAAGGAGACCAGACTACAGAGGTAAAGAGGGAGTTTACCTGCTGGTGGTGAAGGAGACCAGACTACAGAGGGAGTTTACCTGCTGGTGGTGAAGGAGACCAGACTACAGAGGGAGTTTACCTGCTGGTGGTGAAGGAGACCAGACTACAGAGGTAAAGGGGGAGTTTACCTGCTGGTGGTGAAGGAGACCAGACTACAGAGGGAGTTTACCTGCTGGTGGTGAAGGAGACCAGACTACAGAGGTAAAGAGGGAGTTTACCTGCTGGTGGTGAAGGAGACCAGACTACAGAGGGAGTTTACCTGCTGGAGGTGAAGGAGACCAGACTACAGAGGGAGTTTACCTGCTGGTGGTGAAGGAGACCAGACTACAGAGGGAGTTTACCTGCTGGTGGTGAAGGAGACCAGACTAAAGAGAGAGTTTACCTGCTGGTGGTGAAGGAGACCAGACTACAGAGGGAGTTTACTTGCTGGTGGTGAAGGAGACCAGACTACAGAGGTAAAGAGGGAGTTTACCTGCTGGTGGTGAAGGAGACCAGACTACAGAGGGAGTTTACCTGCTGGTGGTGAAGGAGACCAGACTACAGAGGTAAAGAGAGAGTTTACCTGCTGGAGGTGAAGGAGACCAGACTACAGAGGGAGTTTACCTGCTGGTGGTGAAGGAGACCAGACTACAGAGGTAAAGAGGGAGTTTACCTGCTGGTGGTGAAGGAGACCAGACTACAGAGGGAGTTTACCTGCTGGTGGTGAAGGAGACCAGACTACAGAGGTAAAGAGGGAGTTTACCTGCTGGAGGTGAAGGAGACCAGACTACAGAGGTAAAGAGGGAGTTTACCTGCTGGTGGTGAAGGAGACCAGACTACAGAGGGAGTTTACCTGCTGGTGGTGAAGGAGACCAGACTACAGAGGTAAAGAGGGAGTTTACCTGCTGGTGGTGAAGGAGACCAGACTACAGAGGTAAAGAGGGAGTTTACCTGCTGGTGGTGAAGGAGACCAGACTGCAGAGGGAGTTTACCTGCTGGTGGTGAAGGAGACCAGACTACAGAGGTAAAGAGGGAGTTTACCTGCTGGTGGTGAAGGAGAACAGACTACAGAGGGAATTGACCTGCTGGTGGTGAAGGAGACCAGACTACAGAGGGAGTTTACCTGCTGGTGGTGAAGGAGACCAGACTACAGAGGTAAAGGGGGAGTTTACCTGCTGGTGGTGAAGGAGACCAGACTACAGAGGGAGTTTACCTGCTGGTGGTGAAGGAGACCAGACTACAGAGGGAGTTTACCTGCTGGTGGTGAAGGAGACCAGACTACAGAGGTAAAGAGGGAGTTTACCTGCTGGTGGTGAAGGAGACCAGACTACAGAGGTAAAGAGGGAGTTTACCTGCTGGTGGTGAAGGAGACCAGACTACAGAGGTAAAGAGGGAGTTTACCTGCTGGTGGTGAAGGAGACCAGACTACAGAGGGAGTTGACCTGGTGGAGGTGAAGGAGACCAGACTACAGAGGTAAAGGGGGAGTTTACCTGCTGGAGGTGAAGGAGACCAGACTACAGAGGTAAAGGGGGAGTTTACCTGCTGGAGGTGAAGGAGACCAGACTACAGAGGTAAAGAGGGAGTTTACCTGCTGGTGGTGAAGGAGACCAGACTACAGAGGGAGTTTACCTGCTGGTGGTGAAGGAGACCAGACTACAGAGGGAGTTTACCTGCTGGTGGTGAAGGAGACCAGACTACAGAGGTAAAGAGGGAGTTTACCTGCTGGTGGTGAAGGAGACCAGACTACAGAGAGAGTTTACCTGCTGGTGGTGAAGGAGACCAGACTACAGAGGTAAAGAGAGAGTTTACCTGCTGGTGGTGAAGGAGACCAGACTACAGAGGTAAAGAGGAAGTTTACCTGCTGGTGGTGAAGGAGACCAGACTACAGAGGGAGTTTACCTGCTGGTGGTGAAGGAGACCAGACTACAGAGGTAAAGATAGAGTTTACCTGCTGGTGGTGAAGGAGACCAGACTACAGAGGTAAAGAGAGAGTTTACCTGCTGGTGGTGAAGGAGACCAGACTACAGAGGTAAAGAGGGAGTTTACCTGCTGGAGGTGAAGGAGACCAGACTACAGAGGTAAAGAGGGAGTTTACCTGCTGGTGGTGAAGGAGACCAGACTACAGAGGTAAAGAGGGAGTTTACCTGCTGGAGGTGAAGGAGACCAGACTACAGAGGTAAAGAGGGAGTTTACCTGCTGGAGGTGAAGGAGACCAGACTACAGAGGTAAAGAGAGAGTTTACCTGCTGGAGGTGAAGGAGACCAGACTACAGAGGTAAAGAGAGAGTTTACCTGCTGGTGGTGAAGGAGACCAGACTACAGAGGTAAAGAGGGAGTTTACCTGCTGGAGGTGAAGGAGACCAGACTACAGAGGGAGTTTACCTGCTGGTGGTGAAGGAGACCAGACTACAGAGGGAGTTTACCTGCTGGTGGTGAAGGAGACCAGACTACAGAGGTAAAGAGAGAGTTTACCTGCTGGAGGTGAAGGAGACCAGACTACAGAGGTAAAGAGGGAGTTTACCTGCTGGTGGTGAAGGAGACCAGACTACAGAGGGAGTTTACCTGCTGGTGGTGAAGGAGACCAGACTAAAGAGAGAGTTTACCTGCTGGTGGTGAAGGAGACCAGACTACAGAGGGAGTTTACTTGCTGGTGGTGAAGGAGACCAGACTACAGAGGTAAAGAGGGAGTTTACCTGCTGGTGGTGAAGGAGACCAGACTACAGAGGGAGTTTACCTGCTGGTGGTGAAGGAGACCAGACTACAGAGGTAAAGAGAGAGTTTACCTGCTGGAGGTGAAGGAGACCAGACTACAGAGGTAAAGAGGACGTTTACCTGCTGGTGGTGAAGGAGACCAGACAACAGAGGGAGTTTACCTGCTGGTGGTGAAGGAGACCAGACTACAGAGGTAAAGGGGGAGTTTACCTGCTGGTGGTGAAGGAGACCAGACTACAGAGGGAGTTTACCTGCTGGTGGTGAAGGAGACCAGACTACAGAGGTAAAGAGGGAGTTTACCTGCTGGTGGTGAAGGAGACCAGACTACAGAGGTAAAGAGGGAGTTTACCTGCTGGTGGTGAAGGAGACCAGACTACAGAGGTAAAGAGGGAGTTTACCTGCTGGAGGTGAAGGAGACCAGACTACAGAGGTAAAGAGGGAGTTTACCTGCTGGTGGTGAAGGAGACCAGACTACAGAGGGAGTTTACCTGCTGGTGGTGAAGGAGACCAGACTACAGAGGTAAAGAGGGAGTTTACCTGCTGGTGGTGAAGGAGACCAGACTACAGAGGGAATTGACCTGCTGGTGGTGAAGGAGACCAGACTACAGAGGGAGTTTACCTGCTGGTGGTGAAGGAGACCAGACTACAGAGGTAAAGGGGGAGTTTACCTGCTGGTGGTGAAGGAGACCAGACTACAGAGGGAGTTTACCTGCTGGTGGTGAAGGAGACCAGACTACAGAGGGAGTTTACCTGCTGGTGGTGAAGGAGACCAGACTACAGAGGTAAAGAGGGAGTTTACCTGCTGGTGGTGAAGGAGACCAGACTACAGAGGTAAAGAGGGAGTTTACCTGCTGGTGGTGAAGGAGACCAGACTACAGAGGGAGTTTACCTGCTGGTGGTGAAGGAGACCAGACTACAGAGGTAAAGAGGGAGTTTACCTGCTGGTGGTGAAGGAGACCAGACTACAGAGGGAGTTTACCTGCTGGTGGTGAAGGAGACCAGACTACAGAGGTAAAGAGGGAGTTTACCTGCTGGTGGTGAAGGAGACCAGACTACAGAGGTAAAGAGAGAGTTTACCTGCTGGTGGTGAAGGAGACCAGACTACAGAGGTAAAGAGGGAGTTTACCTGCTGGTGGTGAAGGAGACCAGACTACAGAGGGAGTTGACCTGCTGGAGGTGAAGGAGACCAGACTACAGAGGTAAAGGGGGAGTTTACCTGCTGGAGGTGAAGGAGACCAGACTACAGAGGTAAAGGGGGAGTTTACCTGCTGGAGGTGAAGGAGACCAGACTACAGAGGTAAAGAGGGAGTTTACCTGCTGGTGGTGAAGGAGACCAGACTACAGAGGGAGTTTACCTGCTGGTGGTGAAGGAGACCAGACTACAGAGGGAGTTTACCTGCTGGTGGTGAAGGAGACCAGTCTACAGAGGTAAAGAGGGAGTTTACCTGCTGGTGGTGAAGGAGACCAGACTACAGAGAGAGTTTACCTGCTGGTGGTGAAGGAGACCAGACTACAGAGGTAAAGAGGGAGTTTACCTGCTGGTGGTGAAGGAGACCAGACTACAGAGGTAAAGAGGGAGTTTACCTGCTGGTGGTGAAGGAGACCAGACTACAGAGGTAAAGAGAGAGTTTACCTGCTGGAGGTGAAGGAGACCAGATTACAGAGGTAAAGAGGGAGTTTACCTGCTGGTGGTGAAGGAGACCAGACTACAGAGGTAAAGAGGGAGTTTACCTGCTGGTGGTGAAGGAGACCAGACTACAGAGGGAGTTTACCTGCTGGTGGTGAAGGAGACCAGACTACAGAGGTAAAGAGAGAGTTTCCCTGCTGGTGGTGAAGGAGACCAGACTACAGAGGGAGTTTACCTGCTGGTGGTGAAGGAGACCAGACTACAGAGGTAAAGAGGGAGTTTACCTGCTGGTGGTGAAGGAGACCAGACTACAGAGGGAGTTTACCTGCTGGTGGTGAAGGAGACCAGACTACAGAGGTAAAGAGGGAGTTTACCTGCTGGTGGTGAAGGAGACCAGACTACAGAGGGAATTGACCTGCTGGTGGTGAAGGAGACCAGACTACAGAGGGAGTTTACCTGCTGGTGGTGAAGGAGACCAGACTACAGAGGTAAAGGGGGAGTTTACCTGCTGGTGGTGAAGGAGACCAGACTACAGAGGGAGTTTACCTGCTGGTGGTGAAGGAGACCAGACTACAGAGGGAGTTTACCTGCTGGTGGTGAAGGAGACCAGACTACAGAGGTAAAGAGGGAGTTTACCTGCTGGTGGTGAAGGAGACCAGACTACAGAGGTAAAGAGGGAGTTTACCTGCTGGTGGTGAAGGAGACCAGACTACAGAGGGAGTTTACCTGCTGGTGGTGAAGGAGACCAGACTACAGAGGTAAAGAGGGAGTTTACCTGCTGGTGGTGAAGGAGACCAGACTACAGAGGTAAAGAGGGAGTTTACCTGCTGGTGGTGAAGGAGACCAGACTACAGAGGTAAAGAGGGAGTTTACCTGCTGGCGGTGAAGGAGACCAGACTACAGAGGTACAGAGGGAGTTTACCTGCTGGTGGTGAAGGAGACCAGACTACAGAGGTAAAGAGGGAGTTTACCTGCTGGTGGTGAAGGAGACCAGACTACAGAGGGAGTTTACCTGCTGGTGGTGAAGGAGACCAGACTACAGAGGTAAAGAGGGAGTTTACCTGCTGGTGGTGAAGGAGACCAGACTACAGAGGTAAAGAGAGAGTTTACCTGCTGGTGGTGAAGGAGACCAGACTACAGAGGTAAAGAGGGAGTTTACCTGCTGGTAGTGAAGGAGACCAGACTACAGAGGGAGTTGACCTGCTGGAGGTGAAGGAGACCAGAATATAGAGGTAAAGGGGGAGTTTACCTGCTGGAGGTGAAGGAGACCAGACTACAGAGGTAAAGGGGGAGTTTACCTGCTGGAGGTGAAGGAGACCAGACTACAGAGGTAAAGAGGGAGTTTACCTGCTGGTGGTGAAGGAGACCAGACTACAGAGGGAGTTTACCTGCTGGTGGTGAAGGAGACCAGACTACAGAGGGAGTTTACCTGCTGGTGGTGAAGGAGACCAGACTACAGAGGTAAAGAGGGAGTTTACCTGCTGGTGGTGAAGGAGACCAGACTACAGAGAGAGTTTACCTGCTGGTGGTGAAGGAGACCAGACTACAGAGGTAAAGAGGGAGTTTACCTGCTGGTGGTGAAGGAGACCAGACTACAGAGGTAAAGAGGGAGTTTACCTGCTGGTGGTGAAGGAGACCAGACTACAGAGGTAAAGAGGGAGTTTACCTGCTGGTGGTGAAGGAGACCAGACTACAGAGGTAAAGAGAGAGTTTACCTGCTGGAGGTGAAGGAGACCAGACTACAGAGGTAAAGAGAGAGTTTACCTGCTGGAGGTGAAGGAGACCAGACTACAGAGGTAAAGAGGGAGTTTACCTGCTGGAGGTGAAGGAGACCAGACTACAGAGGGAGTTTACCTGCTGGTGGTGAAGGAGACCAGACTACAGAGGTAAAGAGAGAGTTTCCCTGCTGGTGGTGAAGGAGACCAGACTACAGAGGGAGTTTACCTGCTGGTGGTGAAGGAGACCAGACTACAGAGGTAAAGAGGGAGTTTACCTGCTGGTGGTGAAGGAGACCAGACTACAGAGGGAGTTTACCTGCTGGCGGTGAAGGAGACCAGACTACAGAGGTAAAGAGGGAGTTTACCTGCTGGTGGTGAAGGAGACCAGACTACAGAGGTAAAGAGGGAGTTTACCTGCTGGTGGTGAAGGAGACCAGACTACAGAGGTAAAGAGGGAGTTTACCTGCTGGTGGTGAAGGAGACCAGACTACAGAGGGAGTTTACCTGCTGGTGGTGAAGGAGACCAGACTACAGAGGTAAAGAGGGAGTTTACCTGCTGGTGGTGAAGGAGACCAGACTACAGAGAGAGTTTACCTGCTGGTGGTGAAGGAGACCAGACTACAGAGGGAGTTTACCTGCTGGTGGTGAAGGAGACCAGACTACAGAGGTAAAGAGGGAGTTTACCTGCTGGTGGTGAAGGAGACCAGACTACAGAGGTAAAGAGGGAGTTTACCTGCTGGAGGTGAAGGAGACCAGACTACAGAGGTAAAGAGGGAGTTTACCTGCTGGTGGTGAAGGAGACCAGACTACAGAGGGAGTTTACCTGCTGGTGGTGAAGGAGACCAGACTACAGAGGGAGTTTACCTGCTGGTGGTGAAGGAGACCAGACTACAGAGGGAGTTTACCTGCTGGTGGTGAAGGAGACCAGACTACAGAGGGAGTTTACCTGATGGTGGTGAAGGAGACCAGACTACAGAGGTAAAGAGGGAGTTTACCTGCTGGTGGTGAAGGAGACCAGACTACAGAGGGAGTTTACCTGCTGGTGGTGAAGGAGACCAGACTACAGAGGTAAAGAGGGAGTTTACCTGCTGGTGGTGAAGGAGACCAGACTACAGAGGGAGTTTACCTGCTGGTGGTGAAGGAGACCAGACTACAGAGGTAAAGAGGGAGTTTACCTGCTGGTGGTGAAGGAGACCAGACTACACAGGGAGTTTACCTGCTGGTGGTGAAGGAGACCAGACTACAGAGGGAGTTTACCTGCTGGTGGTGAAGGAGACCAGACTACAGAGGGAGTTTACCTGCTGGTGGTGAAGGAGACCAGACTACAGAGGGAGTTTACCTGATGGTGGTGAAGGAGACCAGACTACAGAGGTAAAGAGGGAGTTTACCTGCTGGTGGTGAAGGAGACCAGACTACAGAGGGAGTTTACCTGCTGGTGGTGAAGGAGACCAGACTACAGAGGTAAAGAGGGAGTTTACCTGCTGGTGGTGAAGGAGACCAGACTACAGAGGGAGTTTACCTGCTGGTGGTGAAGGAGACCAGACTACAGAGGGAGTTTACCTGCTGGTGGTGAAGGAGACCAGACTACAGAGGGAGTTTACCTGCTGGTGGTGAAGGAGACCAGACTACAGAGGTAAAGAGGGAGTTTACCTGCTGGTGGTGAAGGAGACCAGACTACAGAGGGAGTTTACCTGCTGGTGGTGAAGGAGACCAGACTACAGAGGTAAAGAGGGAGTTTACCTGCTGGTGGTGAAGGAGACCAGACTACAGAGGGAGTTTACCTGCTGGAGGTGAAAGAGACCAGACTACAGAGGTAAAGAGGGAGTTTACCTGCTGGTGGTGAAGGAGACCAGACTACAGAGGGAGTTTACCTGCTGGTGGTGAAGGAGACCAGACTACAGAGAGAGTTTACCTGCTGGTGGTGAAGGAGACCAGACTACAGAGAGAGTTTACCTGATGGTGGTGAAGGAGACCAGACTACAGAGGGAGTTTACCTGCTGGTGGTGAAGGAGACCAGACTACAGAGGTAAAGAGGGAGTTTACCCAAAAGGGCTTTGTAGATGAACACATACAAATGTATATTTCTGCGCATATAAAGTGAGGTCCAACCTTCCATTTGGTACAAGGTGCAATGGTGGGGGAGTGACTTGGCATTTGTAACAAAGCACAAGGATACATGATAAACAGAGTCCAGTCTCTGTTAGACAGAGGAGGCTGCATGATAAACAGAGTCCAGTCTCTGTAAGACAGAGGAGGCTGTATGATAAACAGAGTCCAGTCTCTGTTAGACAGAGGAGGCTGCATGATAAACAGAGTCCAGTCTCTGTAAGACAGAGGAGGCTGTATGATAAACAGAGTCCAGTCTCTGTAAGACGGAGGAGGCTGCATGATAAACAGAGTCCAGTCTCTGTAAGACAGAGGAGGCTGTATGATAAACAGAGTCCAGTCTCTGTTAGACGGAGGAGGCTGCATGATAAACAGAGTCCAGTCTCTGTAAGACAGAGGAGGCTGCATGATAAACAGAGTCCAGTCTCTGTAAGACAGAGGAGGCTGCATGATAAACAGAGTCTCTGTAAGACAGAGGAGGCTGCATGATAAACAGAGTCCAGTCTCTGTTAGACAGAGGAGACTGCATGATAAACAGAGTCTCTGTTAGACAGAGGAGACTGCATGATAAACAGAGTCTCTGTTAGACAGAGGAGGCTGTATGATAAACAGAGTCCAGTCTCTGTTAGACAGAGGAGGCTGCATGATAAACAGAGTCTCTGTAAGACGGAGGAGGCTGCATGATAAACAGAGTCCAGTCTCTGTTAGACAGAGGAGGCTGCATGATAAACAGAGTCTCTGTTAGACAGAGGAGGCTGCATGATAAACAGAGTCTCTGTTAGACAGAGGAGACTGCATGATAAACAGAGTCTCTGTAAGACGGAGGAGGCTGCATGATAAACAGAGTCCAGTCTCTGTTAGACAGAGGAGGCTGCATGATAAACAGAGTCTCTGTTAGACAGAGGAGGCTGCATGATAAACAGAGTCTCTGTTAGACAGAGGAGACTGCATGATAAACAGAGTCCAGTCTCTGTTAGACAGAGGAGGCTGCATGATAAACAGAGTCTCTGTTAGACAGAGGAGACTGCATGATAAACAGAGTCCAGTCTCTGTTAGACAGAGGAGGCTGCATGATAAACAGAGTCCAGTCTCTGTAAGACAGAGGAGGCTGTATGATAAACAGAGTCCAGTCTCTGTTAGACAGAGGAGGCTGTATGATAAACAGAGTCCAGTCTCTGTAAGACAGAGGAGGCTGTATGATAAACAGAGTCCAGTCTCTGTAAGACAGAGGAGGCTGCATGATAAACAGAGTCCAGTCTCTGTAAGACGGAGGAGGCTGCATGATAAACAGAGTCTCTGTAGGACAGAGGAGGCTGTATGATAAACAGAGTCCAGTCTCTGTTAGACAGAGGAGGCTGCATGATAAACAGAGTCCAGTCTCTGTAAGACAGAGGAGGCTGCATGATAAACAGAGTCCAGTCTCTGTAAGACAGAGGAGGCCGTATGATAAACAGAGTCTCTGTAAGACAGAGGAGGCTGTATGATAAACAGAGTCCAGTCTCTGTAAGACAGAGGAGGCTGCATGATAAACAGAGTCCAGTCTCTGTAAGACAGAGGAGGCTGCATGATAAACAGAGTCCAGTCTCTGTAAGACAGAGGAGGCTGCATGATAAACAGAGTCTCTGTAAGACAGAGGAGGCTGTATGATAAACAGAGTCCAGTCTCTGTAAGACAGAGGAGGCTGCATGATAAACAGAGTCTCTGTTAGACGGAGGAGGCTGCATGATAAACAGAGTCTCTGTTAGACAGAGGAGGCTGCATGATAAACAGAGTCTCTGTAAGACAGAGGAGGCTGCATGATAAACAGAGTCCAGTCTCTGTTAGACAGAGGAGGCTGCATGATAAACAGAGTCTCTGTAAGACAGAGGAGGCTGTATGATAAACAGAGTCTCTGTAAGACAGAGGAGGCTGTATGATAAACAGAGTCCAGTCTCTGTTAGACAGAGGAGACTGCATGATAAACAGAGTCCAGTCTCTGTAAGACAGAGGAGGCTGCATGATAAACAGAGTCCAGTCTCTGTAAGACAGAGGAGGATGTATGATAAACAGAGTCCAGTCTCTGTAAGACAGAGGAGGCTGCATGATAAACAGAGTCTCTGTAAGACAGAGGAGGCAGTATGATAAACAGAGTCCAGTCTCTGTTAGACAGAGGAGGATGTATGATAAACAGAGTCCAGTCTCTGTTAGACAGAGGAGGCTGTATGATAAACAGAGTCCAGTCTCTGTAAGACAG
>NC_074688.1:44986845-45076845 GCF_029448725.1 Salvelinus fontinalis | reverse complement strand
ACTAAGTCGACACGTTAGCATCGATGTCAACGGGAGACTAAGTCGACACGTTAGCATCGATGTCAACGGGAGACTAAGTCGACACGTTAGCATCGATGTCAACGGGAGACTAAGTAAACACGTTAGCATCGATGTCAACGGGAGACTAAGTCAACACGTTAGCATCGATGTCAACGGGAGACTAAGTCAACACGTTAGCATCGATGTCAACAGGAGACTAAGTCGACACGTTAGCATCGATGTCAATGGGAGACTAAGTGAACACGTTAGCATCGATGTCAACGGGAGACTAAGTGAACACGTTAGCATCGATGTCAACGGGAGACTAAGTGAACACGTTAGCATCGATGTCAACGGGAGACTAAGTCAACACGTTAGCATCGATGTCAACGGGAGACTAAGTCAACACGTTAGCATCGATGTCAACGGAGACTAAGTCAACACGTTAGCATCGATGTCAACGGAAGACTAAGTCAACACGTTAGCATCGATGTCAACGGGAGACTAAGTCAACACGTTAGCATCGATGTCAACGGGAGACTAAGTCAACACGTTAGCATCGATGTCAACGGGAGACTAAGTCAACACGTTAGCATCGATGTCAACGGGAGACTAAGTCAACACGTTAGCATCGATGTCAACGGGAGACTAAGTCAACACGTTAGCATCGATGTCAACGGGAGACTAAGTCAACACGTTAGCATCGATGTCAACGGGAGACTAAGTCAACACGTTAGCATCGATGTCAACGGGAGACTAAGTCAACACGTTAGCATCGATGTCAACGGGAGACTAAGTCAACACGTTAGCATCGATGTCAACGGGAGACTAAGTCAACACGTTAGCATCGATGTCAACGGGAGACTAAGTCAACACGTTAGCATCGATGTCAACGGGAGACTAAGTCAACACGTTAGCATCGATGTCAACGGGAGACTAAGTCAACACGTTAGCATCGATGTCAACGGGAGACTAAGTCAACACGTTAGCATCGATGTCAACGGGAGACTAAGTCAACAAGTTAGCATCGATGTCAACGGGAGACTAAGTGAACACGTTAGCATCGATGTCAACGGGAGACTAAGTCAACAAGTTAGCATCGATGTCAACGGGAGACTAAGTCAACACGTTAGCATCGATGTCAACGGGAGACTAAGTCAACACGTTAGCATCGATGTCAACGGGAGACTAAGTCAACAAGTTAGCATCGATGTCAACGGGAGACTAAGTGAACACGTTAGCATCGATGTCAACGGGAGACTAAGTGAACACGTTAGCATCGATGTCAACGGGAGACTAAGTCAACACGTTAGCATCGATGTCAACGGGAGACTAAGTCGACACGTTAGCATCGATGTCAACGGGAGACTAAGTCTACACGTTAGCATCGATGTCAACGGGAGACTAAGTCTACACGTTAGCATCGATGTCAACGGGAGACTAAGTTGACACGTTAGCATCGATGTCAACGGGAGACTAAGTCGACACGTTAGCATCGATGTCAACGGGAGACTAAGTCGACACGTTAGCATCGATGTCAACGGGAGACTAAGTCGACACGTTAGCATCGATGTCAACGGGAGACTAAGTCAACACGTTAGCATCGATGTCAACGGGAGACTAAGTCGACACGTTAGCATCGATGTCAACGGGAGACAAGGTCAACACGTTAGCATCGATGTCAACGGGAGACTAAGTCAACACGTTAGCATCGATGTCAACGGGAGACTAAGTCAACACGTTAGCATCGATGTCAACGGGAGACTAAGTCAACACGTTAGCATCGATGTCAACGGGAGACTAAGTCAACACGTTAGCATCGATGTCAACGGGAGACTAAGTCAACACGTTAGCATCGATGTCAACGGGAGACTAAGTCAACACGTTAGCATCGATGTCAACGGGAGACTAAGTCAACACGTTAGCATCGATGTCAACGGGAGACTAAGTCAACACGTTAGCATCGATGTCAACGGGAGACTAGGGTCAACACGTTAGCATCGATGTCAACGGGAGACTAGGGTCAACACGTTAGCATCGATGTCAACGGGAGACTAAGTCAACACGTTAGCATCGATGTCAACGGGAGACTAGGGTCAACACGTTAGCATCGATGTCAACGGGAGACTAAGTCAACACGTTAGCATCGATGTCAACGGGAGACTAGGGTCAACACGTTAGCATCGATGTCAACGGGAGACTAAGTCAACACGTTAGCATCGATGTCAACGGGAGACTAAGTGAACACGTTAGCATCGATGTCAACGGGAGACTAAGTCAACACGTTAGCATCGATGTCAACGGGAGACTAAGTCAACACGTTAGCATCGATGTCAACGGGAGACTAAGTCAACACGTTAGCATCGATGTCAACGGGAGACTAAGTCAACACGTTAGCATCGATGTCAACGGGAGACTAAGTGAACACGTTAGCATCGATGTCAACGGGAGACTAAGTCAACACGTTAGCATCGATGTCAACGGGAGACAAGGTCAACACGTTAGCATCGATGTCAACGGGAGACTAAGTCAACACGTTAGCATCGATGTCAACGGGAGACTAAGTCAACACGTTAGCATCGATGTCAACGGGAGACTAGGGTCAACACGTTAGCATCGATGTCAACGGGAGACTAAGTCAACACGTTAGCATCGATGTCAACGGGAGACTAAGTCAACACGTTAGCATCGATGTCAACGGGAGACTAGGGTCAACACGTTAGCATCGATGTCAACGGGAGACTAAGTCAACACGTTAGCATCGATGTCAACGGGAGACTAAGTCAACACGTTAGCATCGATGTCAACGGGAGACTAGGGTCAACACGTTAGCATCGATGTCAACGGGAGACTAAGTCAACACGTTAGCATCGATGTCAACGGGAGACTAAGTCAACACGTTAGCATCGATGTCAACGGGAGACTAAGTCAACACGTTAGCATCGATGTCAACGGGAGACTAAGTCAACACGTTAGCATCGATGTCAACGGGAGACTAAGTCAACACGTTAGCATCGATGTCAACGGGAGACTAAGTGAACACGTTAGCATCGATGTCAACGGGAGACTAAGTCAACACGTTAGCATCGATGTCAACGGGAGACTAAGTCAACACGTTAGCATCGATGTCAACGGGAGACAAGGTCAACACGTTAGCATCGATGTCAACGGGAGACTAAGTCAACACGTTAGCATCGATGTCAACGGGAGACTAAGTCAACACGTTAGCATCGATGTCAACGGGAGACTAGGGTCAACACGTTAGCATCGATGTCAACGGGAGACTAAGTCAACACGTTAGCATCGATGTCAACGGGAGACTAGGGTCAACACGTTAGCATCGATGTCAACGGGAGACTAGGGTCAACACGTTAGCATCGATGTCAACGGGAGACTAAGTCAACACGTTAGCATCGATGTCAACGGGAGACTAGGGTCAACACGTTAGCATCGATGTCAACGGGAGACTAAGTCAACACGTTAGCATCGATGTCAACGGGAGACTAGGGTCAACACGTTAGCATCGATGTCAACGGGAGACTAAGTCAACACGTTAGCATCGATGTCAACGGGAGACTAAGTGAACACGTTAGCATCGATGTCAACGGGAGACTAAGTCAACACGTTAGCATCGACGTCAACGGGAGACTAAGTCAACACGTTAGCATCGATGTCAACGGGAGACTAAGTCAACACGTTAGCATCGATGTCAACGGGAGACTAAGTGAACACGTTAGCATCGATGTCAACGGGAGACTAAGTCAACACGTTAGCATCGATGTCAACGGGAGACTAGGGTCAACACGTTAGCATCGATGTCAACGGGAGACTAAGTCAACACGTTAGCATCGATGTCAACGGGAGACTAGGGTCAACATGTTAGCATCGATGTCAACGGGAGACTAAGTCAACACGTTAGCATCGATGTCAACGGGAGACTAGGGTCAACACGTTAGCATCGATGTCAACGGGAGACTAAGTGAACACGTTAGCATCGATGTCAACGGGAGACTAAGTCAACACGTTAGCATCGATGTCAACGGGAGACTACGGTCAACACGTTAGCATCGATGTCAACGGGAGACTAAGTCAACACGTTAGCATCGATGTCAACGGGAGACTAAGTCGACACGTTAGCATTTGGTTAGAATTCAGTCCATGTACCCAGTCGGTGTATGAATGAAAGGATGAATACTCACTCTGTGTCCAGCGATAGAGCTGTTCGTAGGACGTCTCCTGTAACACAGCCATCTGTTCCATGATGTCCAGCCTGGATGGGAGACACATTTAACAACTGGAATAACAAAAGACATAGTACCATTGAGTTTCACACACGGTGCGCATTCGGGAAACTATTCAGACCCTTTGACTTTTTCCACATTTTGTTACGTTACAGATTTATTCTAAAATGGATTAAATAAATAAAAAAAATCCTCAGCAATCTACACACAATACCCAGAATGACAACGCAAAAATTGGTTTAGAAATTTTTGCTAATTTATTCAAAGTACAAAACAGAAATACCTTATGTTACATAAGTATTCAGACCCTTTGCTACGAGACTCAAAATTGAGTTCAGGTGCTTCCTGTTTCCATTGATCATCCTTGAGATTTTTGTACAACTTGATTGGAGTTCACCTGTGGTAAATTCAATTGGATGGACATGATTTGGAAAGGCACACACCTGTCTATATAAGGTCCCACAGTTGACAGTGTATGTCAGAGTAAAAACCAAGCCATGAGGTCGAAGGAATTGTCCGTAGCGCTCCCAGACAGGATTGTGTCGAGGCACAGATCTTGGAAAGGGAACCAAAAAGTTTCTGCAGCATTGAAGGTCCCCAAGAACACAGTGGCCTCCATCATTCTTAAATGGAAGAAGTTTGGAACCACCAAGACTCTTCCTAGAGCTGGCCGCCCGGTCAAACTGAGCAGTTGGGTGAGAAGGACCTTGGTCAGGGAGGTGACCAAGAACCTGATGGTCACTCTGACAGAGCTCCAGTGTTCCTCTGTGGAGATGGGAGAACCTTCCAGAAGGACAACCATCTCTGCAGCACTCCACCAATCAGGCCTTTATGGTAGAGTGGCCAGACAGAAGCCACTCTTCAGTAAAAGGCACATGACACACCACTTGGAGTTTGCCAAAAGGCACCTAAAGACTCTCAGACCATGAGAAACAATATTCTCTGGTCTGATGAAACCAATATTGAACTCTTTGGCCTGAATGCCAAGCGTCACGTCTGGAGGAAACCTGCCACCATCCCTACGGTGAAGCATGGTGGTGGCAGCATCATTCTGTGGGGATGTTTTTCAGCGACAGGGAGACTAGTCAGGATCGAGGCAAAGATGAATGGAGCAAAGTACAGAGAGATCCTTGATGAAAACCTGCTCCAGAGCGCTCAGGACCTCAGACTGGGGCGAAGGTTCACCTTCCAACAGGACAACAACCCTAAGCACACAACCAAGACAACGCAGGAGTGGCTTCGGGACAAGTCTCTGAATGTCCTCGAGTGGCCCAGCCAGAGCCCTGACTTGAACCCGATCGCATATCTCTGGAGAGACCTGAAAATAGCTGTGCAGCGACGCTCCCCATCCAACCTGACAGAGCTTGAGAGGATCTGCAGAGAAGAATGGGAGAAACTCCCCAAATACAGATGTGCCAAGCTTGTAGCGTCATACCCAAGAAGACCTGAGGCTGTAATGTAAATATGATATTTCAGTTATCAAATTGGTGTGAGTAGACTGAAGTATAAAAAAAAACAATTGAATCAATTTTATAATTGGGCTGTAATGTAATAAAATGTGGAAAAAGTCAAGGGGTCTGAATACTTTCTGAAGGCGCTGTAAATAGAGTTTGTCTTACCCTGCAGTCTGCTGGTTGGTCCTCAGGAGAATCCTGACGTCTTCATGGATATTCTTCACTCTGCTCAGAGCCTTGAAGAAGTCCTCTGTGACGGGCGCGTCTCTTGCCCCTCGTAGTGTGTCCATCTCTTCAGACGACAGCTGGAACTTAGACAGGAAGGCCTGAGCAACCTGGGATCGCACCTCCAGACGATGACTGTGAGGAGTTAACAACAATTTTAGACTTAGTAAAAGAGGGTGTTGTGTGTGCAAGGCTTTAGTTTCAGCCCAGCCTTCAACACATCTGGTTCCAATGGGGGGGCTTGATGATCACAGTTGATTAGTTCTGTCTGGACAAAAGCCTGCACACACTCTGGAATCACGGAAACAAAGAAAGAAAGAGAAGGAGTCAGTGTGACCAAGGAGGTGTAATGTTTCAAACTAACACTAGGTGGCAGTCACGCTCCTTTAACAGCAGCGCAACCTTTGACACTGGCTGAATTACAGGAAGCTGGAGGTGAAACAGTGACTGAGACGGAGCACAACATTCAGGACAAAAGAAAGGAATAATGGGGGGGTAGAGAAAGAACGACACGATACAGAGAACCACGTTTCTGGCCAAGTCTGGGCAACTATCAGCAACAACAAAAAGAGCAGGTCCATCCCCTTTCCCAGACTGCGTTTCAATGGATCCCTAGTGCACTACTTTCGACCAGAGAACATAGGGTTCTGGTCAAAAGTAGTGCACTATGTAGGGAATGGGGTGCCATTTGGGACAGTTTGTATCCCTGTGGCTTCCTCTATCCCGTTCCCTCTCTCGTTCTTCCGCTACCCCGTTCCCTCTCTCGTTCTTCCTCTATCCCGTTCCCTCTCTCGTTCTTCCTCTATCCCGTTCTTCCGCTATCCCGTTCCCTCTCTAGTTCTTCCTCTATCCCGTTCTTCCGCTATCCCGTTCCCTCTCTCGTTCTTCCTCTATCCTGTTCCCTCTCTCTATCCCGTTCCCTCCATCGTTCTTCCTCTATCCCGTTCCCTCTCTCGTTCTTCCTCTATCCTGTTCCCTCTCTCTATCCCGTTCCCTCTCTCGTTCTTCCTCTATCCCGTTCCCTCCCTCGTTCTTCCTCTATCCCGTTCCCTCCCTGTTTCTCTCCCTCGCACTGAAACGCTACCCAGCTCTACAAATCCTAATCACCACTAGGTTCAGCCACAGCGTGGACCGTACAACGTTATAACAGAGAAATTATAATTCTCTTGTGATTGTGTCTGCTTCCTTTTCCCTTAATAGCACGTTTCACAACCAGAAAACAACTTTCTCTGTGTCCCTGTTGTCTTCTAGACGATAGTTTAGTTATTCACTGTGAGTATTTAACCTTTATTTAACCTTTTTTTAACCTTTATTTAACTAGGCAAGTCAGTTAAGAACAAATTCTTATTTTCAATGACGGCCTACCGGGGAACAGTAGGTTTACTGCCTTGATCAAGGGGCAGAACAACAGATTTTTACCTTGTCAGCTCGGGGATTCGAACCGGTAACCTTTCGGTTACTGGTCCAACGCTCTAACCACTAGGCTACCTGCCACCCTGATGTTATGTTTATATCTGAAAAAATAAAACCCTTAGGCCTACATTAGTCAACCAAATGTTGAAATATTCCAAAGCTATTTAATATCTAAATATTTCTGGAGGGGTTTTCCCCAAAGGAACTGGAAAGTATGATGTAATATCCTGCGGCAGAGTGAGTTAGAGGGGAAATAACTTCACCAGATGAGTTGCATTTTGAATTAAGAAGAAAAGTCTGGAACCATTCTATGGAAACCAATATCTAAGGTACCAATATCTCTCTAATAACATAATCTAGGTCTATATCTCTATAATGTTACATCATCTGGGTCTATATATCTCTAATGTTACATCATCTGGGTGTATATCTCTCTAATGTTACATCATCTGGGTCTATATCTCTATAATAACATCATCTAGGTCTATATCTCTATAATAACATCATCTGGGTCTATATCTCTATAATGTTACATCATCTAGGGCTTTATCTCTAATGTTACATCATCTAGGTCTATATCTCTATAATAACATCATCTAGGTCTATATCTCTATAATGTTACATCATCTAGGGCTTTATCTATAATGTTACATCATCTGGGTCTATATCTCTATAATGTTACATCATCTGGGTCTATATCTCTATAATAACATCATCTGGGTCTATATCTCTCAAATGTTATATCATCTAGGTCTATATATCTCTAATGTTACATCATCTTGGTCTATATCTCTATAATAACATAATCTAGGTCTATATCTCTCTAATGTTACATCATCTGGGTCTATATCTCTCTAATGTTACATCATCTAGGTCTATATCTCTAACATCATAAAGTTGGACTTCAGCCTATTTTGCACAGCTTTGTTCTGTGACATCCAATACTTCCTTCAGTCAGGTGCAGTTTGAGGATTCTCTATGTGGAGGTTCTCTCTAGGATGTCATGTCTGGGAGTGGGAGTGGGTTAGATAGAGTTATATCTAGAATGTCATGTCTGGGAGTGGGAGTGGGTTAGATAGAGTTATATCTAGAATGTCATGTCTGGGAGTGGGTTATTAGATAGAGTTATATCTAGAGTGTCATGTCTGGGAGTGGGAGTGGGTTATTAGATAGAGTTATATCTAGAGTGTCATGTCTGGGAGTGGGTTAGATAGAGTTATATCTAGATTGTCATGTCTGGGAGTGGGTTAGATAGAGTTATATCTAGAGTGTCATGTCTGGGAGTGGGAGTGGGTTAGATAGAGTTATATCTAGAATGTCATGTCTGGGAGTGGGTTATTAGATAGAGTTATATCTAGAGTGTCATGTCTGGGAGTGGGAGTGGGTTATTAGATAGAGTTATATCTAGAGTGTCATGTCTGGGAGTGGGTTAGATAGAGTTATATCTAGATTGTCATGTCTGGGAGTGGGTTAGATAGAGTTATATCTAGAGTGTCATGTCTGGGAGTGGGAGTGGGTTATTAGATAGAGTTATATCTAGAGTGTCATGTCTGGGAGTGGGTTAGATAGAGTTATATCTAGAGTGTCATGTCTGGGAGTGGGAGTGGGTTATTAGATAGAGTTATATCTAGAGTGTCATGTCTGGGAGTGGGTTAGATAGAGTTATATCTAGATTGTCATGTCTGGGAGTGGGTTAGATAGAGTTATATCTAGATTGTCATGTCTGGGAGTGGGAGTGGGTTATTAGATAGAGTTATATCTAGAGTGTCATGTCTGGGAGTGGGTTAGATAGAGTTATATCTAGATTGTCATGTCTGGGAGTGGGAGTGGGTTATTAGATAGAGTTATATCTAGAGTGTCATGTCTGGGAGTGGGTTAGATAGAGTTATATCTAGATTGTCATGTCTGGGAGTGGGAGTGGGTTATTAGATAGAGTTATATCTAGAGTGTCATGTCTGGGAGTGGGAGTGGGCTAATTAGATAGTGTCTGTCAAGCCCTGGCCTTAGTATTATTTGTTTTCTTTATTATTTTAGTTAGGTCAGGGTGTGACATGGGGATTGTTTGTGTTTTGTCGGTTTTGGGTGATTATATGGTAAAGGGGGTGTTGGGTGTAGTGTATGGGTTTGTGTTGAGTGCATGTGTCTAGCTGTGTCTATGTTGGTTTAGTTGTCTAGGAGAGTCTATGGTTGCCTGAATGAGTTCCCAATTAGAGACAGCTGATTTCTGTTGTCTCTGATTGGGAGCCATATTTAGGGTAGCCATAGGCTTTCATTTGATTGTGGGTAATTGTCTATGTTATACGTTTGTAGCCTGTGTGTGCACTACGTTTGATTAGCTTCACGATCGTTTATTGTTTTGGATAAGTTCGTAAGTGTTTTTGTTTCGTTTTGTCTTCTTCTAAATAAAAGGAAGAGATGGCTTATTTTCCAAATGCTGCGTTTTGGTCCGTCAATCCTCCACACGATCGTGACAGAATTACCCACCAATACAGGACCAAGCGGCATGTAAAGCGGCAACAGGACCCACCTACACAGGATTCTTGGACATGGGAGGAGATACTGGATGGTAAGGGGCCGTGGGCACAACCGGGAGAATATCGCCTCCCTCGTGAAGAGCTGGAGGCAGCGAAAGCCGAGAGGAGGCGATATGAGGAGGCAGCACGGAAGCAAGGCTGGAGACCCGTGAGTAATACCCAAAAATTTCTTGGGGAGGGGCTCATGGGGAGTGTGGCGAGTCCAGATGGGAGAACTGCGTCAACTTCCCGTGCTACCCGTGAGGACTCTAAGAGGGAACCTGAGCCAGTCGGGCTGATATTGGAGGTGAGCAATGGGAATGATGCAGAGACTGTTAAGGATTTATTGGGGAGGTTGGAAGAGAGTGAAATGAGGGAGCTGCTGTGTTGGTGCGTGAGGCACAACATCCGCCCGACAGAGCTTGTGCGGGATGTGAGGTTACCTGAGTCAGCTCTCCATGCTCGTCCTGATGTGCGTGCTAACCGTCTGGGAATGACAGTCCCACGAACCAGGCCTCCTGTACGCCTCCCTAGTCCTGCACCTCCTATATTAGCCCCATGTACTAACTCTCCTGTGACAGTCCCCAGCCCAGTACAACCAGTGCCTCCTCCACGCACTAGCCCTATGGTGCGTGTCTCCAGCCCTTTACCACCAGTGCCTAAATCACGCACCAAGCCTCCTGTGTGTACCCAGAGTCCTGTGCGTCCTGTTGCTGCTCCCCGCACTAGCCCTGAGATGCGTGTCCCCAGCCCGGTACCACCAGTTCCGGCACCACGCACTAGGCCTAATGTGCGTTCCCAGGGTCCAGTATGCCCTGTTCCTTCTCCCCAGCCCGGTATCACCAGTTCAGGCACCACGCACCAGGCCTACAGTGCGCCTCAGCCGGCCAGAGTCTGCCGTCTGCACAGCGATGCCTGAACTGGCCGTCTACCCAGCGCCATCTGAGCCATCCGTCTACCCAGCGCCATCTGAGCCATCCGTCTACCCAGCGCCATCTGAGCCATCCGTCTACCCAGCGCCATCTGAGCCATCCGTCTGCCTCGAGCCATTAGAGCCGCCCGTCTGTCCCGAGCCGTCAGAGCCGTTCGTCAGTCAGGAGCCGCTAGAGCCGTTCGTTAGACAGGATCTGCCAGAGCCGCCAACCAGACAGGATCTGCCAGAGCCGCCAACCAGACAGGATCTGCCAGAGCCGCCAACCAGACAGGATCTGCCAGAGCCGCCAACCAGACAGGATCTGCCAGAGCCGCCAACCAGACAGGATCTGCCAGATCCGTCAGCCAGCCATGAGCAGCCAGATCCGTCAGCCAGCCATGAGCAGCCAGATCCGTCAGCCAGCCATGAGCAGCCAGATCCGTCAGCCAGCCATGAGCAGCCAGATCCGTCAGCCAGCCATGAGCAGCCAGATCCGTCAGCCAGCCATGAGCAGCCAGATCCGTCAGTCAGCCATGAGCAGCCAGATCCGTCAGCCAGCCATGAGCAGCCAGATTCGTCAGCCAGCCATGAGCAGCCAGATCCGTCAGCCAGCCATGAGCAGCCAGATCCGTCAGCCAGCCATGAGCAGCCAGATCCGTCAGCCAGCCATGAGCAGCCAGATCCGTCAGCCAGCCATGAGCAGCCAGATCCGTCAGCCAGCCATGAGCAGCCAGATCCGTCAGTTAGCCATGAGCAGCCAGATCCGTCAGCCAGCCATGAGCAGCCAGATCCGTCAGCCAGCCATGAGCAGCCAGATCCGTCAGCCAGCCATGAGCAGCCAGATCTGTCAGCCAGCCATGGGCCGTCCCTCAGTCCGGAGCTGCAGTCCCTCAGTCCGGAGCTGCCGTTCCTCAGTCCGGAGCTGCCCCTTATCCTGGTGCTGCCCCTTATCCTGGTGCTGCCCCTTAGTCCGGAGCTGCCCCTTAGTCCGGAGCTGCCCCTTAGTCCGGAGCTGCCCCTTAGTCCGGAGCTGCCCCTTAGTCCGGAGCTGCCCCTTAGTCCGGAGCTGCCCCTTAGTCCGGAGCTGCCCCTTAATTCAGTGGGGTTAATGTGGAGGGGGGTCATTTGGAGGAAGCTACGGAGGCGGTTAGTGACTGTGGTGGGGTGGGGACCACGACCAGTGCAGGAGCCGCCACCGTGGAAGGAAGCCCACCCAGACCCTCCCCTAGACTGTGTGCTGGTGCGCTCGGAGTTCGCACCTTAAGGGGGGGGGGGTTATGTCACGCCCTGGCCTTAGTATTATTTGTTTTCTTTATTATTTTAGTTAGGTCAGGGTGTGACATGGGGATTGTTTGTGTTTTGTCGGTTTTGGGTGATTATATGGTAAAGGGGGTGTTGGGTGTAGTGTATGGGTTTGTGTTGAGTGCATGTGTCTAGCTGTGTCTATGTTGGTTTAGTTGTCTAGGAGAGTCTATGGTTGCCTGAATGAGTTCCCAATTAGAGACAGCTGATTTCTGTTGTCTCTGATTGGGAGCCATATTTAGGGTAGCCATAGGCTTTCATTTGATTGTGGGTAATTGTCTATGTTATACGTTTGTAGCCTGTGTGTGCACTACGTTTGATTAGCTTCACGATCGTTTATTGTTTTGGTTAAGTTCGTAAGTGTTTTTGTTTCGTTTTGTCTTCTTCTAAATAAAAGGAAGAGATGGCTTATTTTCCAAATGCTGCGTTTTGGTCCGTCAATCCTCCACACGATCGTGACAGTGTCATGTCTGGGAGTGGGCTAATTAGATAGAGTTATATCTAGAGTGTCATGTCTGGGAGTGGGAGTGGGCTAATTAGATAGAGTTATATCTAGAGTGTCATGTCTGGGAGTGTGTTAGATAGAGTTATATCTAGGGTGTCATGTCTGGGAGGGATGAGACATTCCTGAACCGGCTGAGGCATCGGCCCCGGAAGAGGGGATACTTCTCTCCCTCCCATACTAGAATTTATCATGGCAGGGGCCACTTCTAGAAGGTACGTGTGCATATTTGTGTGTGCTCTCTCTCTCGCTCTCTCTCTCTCTTTATTAGCGAGGGGTATTGTATCCTCTACAGCTGTCAGAGACAGGCCAGAGACAGGCCAGAGACAGGCCAGAGACAGGCCAGAGACGCCGCTACCAGGAAGAGAGGATTCACTTATTCAGGAAAAATGTCCATTGAAAGACAAAAAGGGAAAGATTAGAGACACTTCAAAAGTTAACGTATGAGACAAGAAACATCCATCATTTCACTCCTCACCATGAATTAGTTCTCTGGCAGTAGAGCTGAGGCACCCAAGACATCTCATCAAAACACGCAAGGACAGATAGTTCATGTTTGGAAGGGTAGGGTACGGCCCAATCTCAGCTTCGTCCTAAATGGCACCCAATTCACTACGGGCCTTGGTCAAATGAGGCGCACAAAAAGTAGGTAACAGGTACCATTTGGGATGAAAGCACCTCCTCTACCTGCAGGGGCACCTCCTCTACCTGCAGGGGCACCTCGTCTACCTGCAGGGGCACCTCCTCTACCTGCAGGGGCACCTCCTCTACCTGCAGGGGCACCTCCTCTGCCTGCAGGGGCACCTCGTCTGCCTGCAGGGGCACCTCGTCTACCTGCAGGGGCACCTCGTCTACCTGCAGGGGCACCTCCTCTACCTGCAGGGGCACCTCCTCTACCTGCAGGGGCACCTCCTCTACCTGCAGGGGCACCTCCTCTACCTGCAGGGGCACCTCCTCTACCTGCAGGGGCACCTCGTCTGCCTGCAGGGGCACCTCCTCTACCTGCAGGGGCACCTCCTCTACCTGCAGGGGCACCTCCTCTACCTGCAGGGGCACCTCGTCTGCCTGCAGGGGCACCTCCTCTACCTGCAGGGGCACCTCGTCTGCCTGCAGGGGCACCTCGTCTACCTGCAGGGGCACCTCGTCTACCTGCAGGGGCACCTCGTCTACCTGCAGGGGCACCTCCTCTACCTGCAGGGGCACCTCCTCTACCTGCAGGGGCACCTCCTCTACCTGCAGGGGCACCTCCTCTGCCTGCAGGGGCACCTCGTCTGCCTGCAGGGGCACCTCGTCTACCTGCAGGGGCACCTCGTCTACCTGCAGGGGCACCTCGTCTACCTGCAGGGGCACCTCGTCTACCTGCAGGGGCACCTCCTCTACCTGCAGGGGCACCTCGTCTACCTGCAGGGGCACCTCCTCTGCCTGCAGGGGCACCTCCTCTACCTGCAGGGGCACCTCCTCTACTTGCAGGGCTTCAGTAATAATGACAGTAACACTGTCAAGGCCTAAAGGTACCTGTCAGTAAGGTAGTGACAACCTCTCCAGCCCTCAGGTGTGACGACTGAATACCTGAAATACCTTACATTCCACACTACATCTACATGATATAGGTCTACTACATGTACATGCTATAGGTCTACTACATCCACATGATATAGGTCTACTACATCCACATGATATAGGTCTACTACATCCACATGCTATAGGTCTACTACATCTACATGATATAGGTCTACTACATCCACATGATATAGGTCTACTACATCTACATGATATAGGTCTACTACATCCACATGCTATAGGTCTACTACATCCACATGATATAGGACTAATAGACAACATGATATAGGTCTACTACATCCACATGATATAGGTCTACAAGATAACATGATATAGGTCTACTAGACAACATTATATAGGTCTACTAGGCTACATGATATAGTTATACTAGACAACATGATATAGGTCTACTAGACAACATGATATAGCCACATGCTATAGATCTACTACATTCACATGATATAGGTCTACTACATTCACATGATATAGGTCGACTAGGATACATGATATAGGTCTACTACATCCACATGATATAGGTTTACTAGACTACATGATATAGGTCTACTACATCCACATGATATAGCTCTACTAGACCACATGATATAGCTCTACTACATCCACATGATATAGGTCTACTAGACCACATGATATAGCTCTACTACATCCACATGATATAGGTCTACTAGACCACATGATATAGCTCTACTACATCCACATGATATAGGTCTACTAGACCACATGATATAGCTCTACTACATCCACATGATATAGGTCTACTAGACCACATGATATAGCTCTACTACATCCACATGATATAGGTCTACTAGACCACATGATATCGGTCTACTAGACCACATTAAGGTTCACTAGACTACATGATATAGATCTACTACATCCACATGATATAGGTCTACTAGACAACATGATATAGGTCTACTACATCCACATGATATAGGTTTACAACATCCACATGATATAGGTCTACCAGACTACATGATATAGGTCTACTACATCCACATGATATAGGTCTAACAGACTACATGATATAGGTCTACTACATCCACATGATATAGGTCTACAACATCCACATGATATAGGTCTACCAGACTACATGATATAGGTCTACTACATCCACATGATATAGGTCTAACAGACTACATGATATAGGTCTACTACAGCCACATGATATAGGTCTACCAGACTACATGATATAAGTCTACCAGACTACATGATATAGGTCTACTACATCCACATGATATAGGTCTACCAGACTACATGATATAAGTCTACCAGACTACATGATATAGGTCTACTACATCCACATGATATAGGTCTACTACATCCACATGATATAGGTCTACCAGACTACATGATATAGGTCTACTACATCCACATGATATAGGTCTACCAGACTACATGATATAGGTCTACTACATCCAAATGATATAGGTCTACCAGCCTACATGATATAGGTCTACTACATCCACATGATATAGGTCTACAACATCCACATGATATAGGTCTACCAGACTACATGATATAGGTCTACTACATCCACATGATATAGGTCTACCAGACTACATGATATAGGTCTACTACATCCACATGATATATGTCTACCAGACTACATGATATAGGTCTACTACATCCACATGATATAGGTCTACCAGACTACATGATATAGGTCTACTACATCCACATGATATAGGTCTACCAGACTACATGATATATGTCTACTACATCTACATGATATAGGTCTACTACATCCACATGACATACGTCTACTACATCCACATGATATAGGTCTACCAGACTACATGATATATGTCTACTACATCCACATGATATAGGTCTACTACATCCACATGATATAGGTCTACTAGGCTACCATGTGTCTAATCCTGGCTTCAAGAGTGCCACTTTCCGACATCTCTATTGTAAGCTTTTTAAAGTGTAAAATAATGTTGTTACAAGAGTAACCTAATTACATTGGTGCAAGAGCAATTAACTGTAAGAGGTTATCGCTTCAATCCCCAAGTTCATACTGGCGTGTACCGTAAATCATCAACTGTCATTGTTACTGCCTGTGTGTGTGTGTGTGTGTGGTGTGTGTGTGTGTGTGTGTATGTGTGTGCTCACAGAGGACCCAACCTAATTAACAGTATCAGATAAAGGAATTGCTCAGGCCTCTCCAACAACAGTACAGTCAGTCAGTCTAGTGTATAACCTCCCCCATCACACACGCCAAGCCAACCGTATACTGCTATCGTCCACAATGTGTATGCAGCTTAACTACCAGACCTACGCTAGGGCCACGTGTTAATCTACCTAATGATATAGGTCTACTACATCCACATGATATCTGTGGATGTTTTGCTCACCGTTCTTGGGATTATTTTGACCCCACGGGGTGAGATCTTGCGTGGAGCCCCAGATCGAGGGACATTATCAGTGGTCTTGTATGTCTTCCATTTCCTAATAATTGCTCCCACAGTTGATTTCTTCAAACCAAGCTGCTTACCTATTGCAGATTCAGTCTTCCCAGCCTGGTGCAGGTCTACAATTTTGTTTCTGGTGTCCTTTGACAGCTCTTTGGTCTTGGCCATTGTGGAGTTTGGAGTGTGACTGTTTCAGGTTGTGGACAGGTGTCTTTTATACTGATAACAAGTTCAAACAGTTGCCATTAATACAGATAACGAGTGGAGGACAGAGGAGCCTCTTAAAGAAGAAGTTACAGGTCTGTGAGAGCCAGAAATCTTGCTTGTTTGTAGGTGACCAAATACTTATTTTCCACCATAATTTGCAAATAAATTCATTAAAAATTCTACAATGTGATTTTCTGGATTTATTTTTCTCATTTTGTCTGTCATAGTTGAAGTGTACCTCTGATGAAAATTACAGGCCTCTCTCATCTTTTTAAGTGGGAGAACTTGCACAATTGGTGGCTGACTAAATACTTTTTTGCCCCACTGTACGTACCTGCCCTCTCATTGGCTAGAATGGTCCCACCTGATCTTTATCTTTTCAGTGTATTTGAGTTTAACCATAATATTTGTTGTAATATCTCTTCTGTCTTTTCTGGTGGATTGAAACTGAAATAGCAACCAGCTTTCTATAGTCTTGTTTCAAAAATAATGATATTATGGAGATGATTTCATTTTCAAATAACCGAAAGTGAGAGGTTGTAATCTGAATAAAGGGAGAGGCTGTAATCTGAATAAAGGGAGAGGTTGTAATCTGAATAAAGGGAGAGGTTGTAGTCTGAATAAAGGGAGAGGTTGTAATGTGAGTAAAGGGAGAGGTTGTAATCTGAATAAAGGGAGAGGTTGTAATCTGAATAAAGGGAGAGGTTGTAATCTGAATAAAGGGAGAGGTTGTAATCTGAATAAAGGGAGAGGTTGTAATCTGAATAAAGGGAGAGGCTGTAATGTGAGTAAAGGGAGAGGTTGTAATCTGAATAAAGGGAGAGGTTGTAATCTGAATAAAGGGAGAGGTTGTAATGTGAGTAAAGGGAGAGGTTGTAATCTGAATAAAGGGAGAGGTTGTAATCTGAATAAAGGGAGAGGTTGTAATCTGAATAAAGGGAGAGGTTGTAATCTGAATAAAGGGAGAGGTTGTAATCTGAATAAAGGGAGAGGTTGTAATCTGAATAAAGGGAGAGGTTGTAATCTGAATAAAGGGAGAGGTTGTAATCTGAATAAAGGGAGAGGTTGTAATCTGAATAAAGGGAGAGGTTGTAATCTGAATAAAGGGAGAGGTTGTAATCTGAATAAAGGGAGAGGTTGTAATCTGAATAAAGGGAGAGGTTGTAATCTGAATAAAGGGAGAGGTTGTAATCTGAATAAAGGGAGAGGTTGCAATCTGAATAAAGGGAGAGGTTGTAATCTGAATAAAGGGAGAGGTTGTAATCTGAATAAAGGGAGAGGTTGTAATCTGAATAAAGGGAGAGGTTGTAATCTGAATAAAGGGAGAGGTTGTAATCTAAATAAAGGGAGAGGTTGCAATCTGAATAAAGGGAGAGGTTGTAATCTGAATAAAGGGAGAGGTTGTAATCTGAATAAAGGGAGAGGTTGTAATCTGAATAAAGGGAGAGGTTGTAATCTGAATAAAGGGAGAGGTTGTAATCTGAATAAAGGGAGAGGTTGTAATCTGAATAAAGGGAGAGGTTGTAATCTGAATAAAGGGAGAGGTTGTAATCTAAATAAAGGGAAGAGGTTGTAATCTGAATAAAGGGAGAGGTTGTAATCTGAATAAAGGGAGAGGTTGCAATCTGAATAAAGGGAGAGGTTGTAATCTGAATAAAGGGAGAGGTTGTAATCTGAATAAAGGGAGAGGTTGTAATCTGAATAAAGGGAGAGGTTGTAATCTGAATAAAGGGAGAGGTTGTAATCTGAATAAAGGGAGAGGCTGTAATCTGAATAAAGGGAGAGGTTGTAATCTGAATAAAGGGAGAGGTTGTAATCTGAATTAAGGGAGAGGTTGTAATCTGAATAAAGGGAGAGGTTGTAATCTGAATAAAGGGAGAGGTTGGAATCTGAATAAAGGGAGAGGTGAATAAAGGGAGAGGTTATAATCTGAATAAAGGGAGAGGTTGTAATCTGAATAAAGGGAGAGGTTGTAATCTGAATAAAGGGAGAGGTTGTAATCTGAATAAAGGGAGAGGTTGTAATCTGAATAAAGGGAGAGGTTGTAATCTGAATAAAGGGAGAGGTTGTAATCTGAATAAAGGGAGAGGTTGTAATCTGAATAAAGGGAGAGGTTGTAATCTGAATAAAGGGAGAGGTTGTAATCTGAAAAGGGAGAGGTTATAATCTGAATCAAGGGAGAGGTTGTAATCTGAATAAAGGGAGAGGTTGTAATCTGAATAAAGGGAGAGGTTGTAATCTGAATAAAGGGAGAGGTTGTAATCTGAATAAAGGGAGAGGTGAATAAAGGGAGAGGTTGTAATCTGAATAAAGGGAGAGGTGAATAAAGGGAGAGGTTGTAATCTGAATAAAGGGAGAGGTTGTAATCTGAATAAAGGGAGAGGTTGTAATCTGAATAAAGGGAGAGGTTGTAATCTGAATAAAGGGAGAGGTTGTAATCTGAATAAAGGGAGAGGTTGTAATCTGAATAAAGGGAGAGGTGAATAAAGGGAGAGGTTGTAATCTGAATAAAGGGAGAGGTTGTAATCTGAATAAAGGGAGAGGTTGTAATCTGAATAAAGGGAGAGGTTGTAATCTGAATAAAGGGAGAGGTTGTAATCTGAATAAAGGGAGAGGTTGTAATCTGAATAAAGGGAGAGGTTGTAATCTGAATAAAGGGAAAAAGGCCATTCTTGAACATGGTGTGAGACATTCTTACTAATCTGCTATACAACCAGTTAGGATTGAAATATAACTTCTGTATGATTGAAGTATTTAAGGTCTAATACTTAAATACTTTGTCAGAAATGATTAAATATGAATGATTCAAAACATCAAGTGAAAGAAGCTTGGACAGCTACTGCCAAAATATGTCTCCCAGTTCAGTTTCTTAGATATTTCATTAAAGAGACCAGTTGTGTGACTGACGCCTTTTCAGAAAAGGTTCAACGTTTTAATATTTAATCCTTTCTGCCCTCCAAATTTAAATTAGGCCCGTTTAATTTAGCCTGGCTTGCCATTCCAAATAAAGTGTATTTTTTGCTCATATAATTTTACAAAACAAGTTGTTCGGGTTAGGCAGGTCCAAAATGTAAAGAGAAACTGACTAAAGAATTAAATCAGATAGATTTTTCAATATAGACAGGTATTTACCTTTCCATGGTAATAAGATCTTATGTATTTTTGCAAACTTTCTATAAAAATGTATTGGAGTGAGATCCTTTCTTTCCTTCGGGATATGAATACAGAGTATGTCCACTTCACAGTCAGACCATTTTATCGGTAAATTACACGGTAATGTAAAAGTTGTGTTTTTTTGAGATCCAATGCAAAATAAAGTACACTTAGAAAGGTATCTTGGTACCGTAGAGAACACTTGGCTGCTGTAAAGCAAATTTTCCGCAATTCTACACAGTTTGGCATGGAGCTGAGAGACAATTTTGCAGTTTTAAAGCTAATTTCCTCCAATTCCATACATTGTGCCATGTTCCTCTGCTCCAACATTATAACAAAATCAATGGGCATGTGCGCTGGGTGAATTGCGCTGGGTGAACCGTCTAGCTTGTATTTGACTGTTAGATGGTAAAATATATATAGTTACATATCTTTTCCGCATGCTTTCTATTTGGTTTAGGTCGTTCAAGATAGCATGCTAAGTGTTCCTGTATACTTCCAGTCATTGTGCTAACGCTAGTTAGCATTAGCTTGTGAAACTACCTTTTAATTCCTTCATACTGGACTCAAACATTTTATCCACAATGGTATTCTGTTGTAGCAAGTGATATTCATAAAATAACAATAACAACCAAAAAAATCAGGCCCCCATCCAGTCCCTCCCTTATGGGGCCCGAGACCCTAGTTTGAAAACCTCTGGATTAGAATCCCAGTTTGAATACCGTTGCATTAGAATCCCAGTTTGAAAACCGTTGCATTAGAATCCCAGTTTGAAAAACGTTGCATTAGAATCCCAGTTTGAAAACCGTTGCATTAGAATCCCAGTTTGAATACCGTTGCATTAGAATCCCAGTTTGAAAACCGTTGCATTAGAATCCCAGTTTGAAAACCGTTGCATTAGAATCCCAGTTTGAAAACCGTTGCATTAGAATCCCAGTTTGAAAACCGTTGCATTAGAATTCCAGTTTGAAAACCTCTGCATTAGAATCCCAATTTGAATACCGTTGCATTAGAATCCCAGTTTGAAAACCGTTGCATTAGAATCCCAGTTTGAAAACCGTTGCATTAAAATCCCAGTTTGAAAACCGTTGCATTAGAATCCCAGTTTGAAAACCGTTGCATTAGAATCCCAGTTTGAAAACCTCTGCATTAGAATCCCAGTTTGAATACCGTTGCATTAGAATCCCAGTTTGAAAACCGTTGCATTAGAATCACAGTTTGAAAACCGTTGCATTAGAATCCCAGTTTGAAAACCGTTGCATTAGAATCGCAGTTTGAATACCTCTGCATTAGAATCCCAGTTTGAATACCGTTGCATTAGAATCCCAGTTTGAATACCGTTGCATTAGAATCCCAGTTTGAATACCGTTGCATTAGAATCCCAGTTTGAAAACCGTTGCATTAGAATCCCAGTTTGAAAACCGTTGCATTAGAATCCATTAGGGACCATTTCAAAGGCTAGCTGGGAGAAGAGGCCTTCATGAAGAGATTAGTTAGCCGCGCACTGATGACCATAGAGTACAGTCAGAGCCGATAGCATCTCTCACAAAGACCACATTCACAGCTTTCACCTCATTAGTAGAGTACAGTGTGTGTGTGTGTGTGTGTGTGTGTGTGTGTGTGTGTGTGTGTGTGTGTGTGTGTGTGTGTGTGTGTGTGTGTGTGTGTGTGTACGTGTGTACGTGGGTAGGTGTGTGTTGGGCCAGTAATGAGGCTCAAGTGTCATTGTACAGGTTTGTCAGCGAGAATCTGGAGGTCCTGAATGTGATGGCTGTCCTGCTTACTGAATATAGACAAGCTCTCTTCTACTGTTATTGACCTAGAGCAGGGGTCGCATTCCGGGGTCGCATTCCGTCTTCAACTCATTTAGCCACCAGGGGTCGCATTCCGTCTTCAACTCATTTAGTCACCAGGGGTCACATTCCGTCTTCAACTCATTTAGCCACCAGGGGTCGCATTCTGTCTTCAACTCATTTAGTCACCAGGGGTCGCATTCCATCTTCAACTCATTTAGTCACCAGGGGTCGCATTCCGTCTTAAACTCATTTAGTCACCAGGGGTCGCATTCCGTCTTAAACTCATTTAGCCCCAGGGGTCGCATTCAGGGGTCGCATTCCGTCTTAAACTCATTTAGCCCCAGGGGTCGCATTCTGTCTTCAACTCATTTAGTCACCAGGGGTCGCATTCCGTCTTCAACTCATTTAGTCACCAGGGGTCGCATTCCGTCTTCAATTCATTTAGCCACCAGGGGTCGCATTCCGTCTTCAACTCATTTAGCCACCAGGGGTCGCATTCTGTCTTCAACTCATTTAGCCACCAGGGGTCGCATTCCGTCTTCAACTCATTTAGCCACCAGGGGTCGCATTCCGTCTTCAACTCATTTAGTCACCAGGGGTCGCATTCCGTCTTCAACTCATTTAGCCACCAGGGGTCGCATTCTGTCTTCAACTCATTTAGTCACCAGGGGTCGCATTCTGTCTTCAACTCATTTAGTCACCAGGGGTCGCATTCTGTCTTCAACTCATTTAGCCACCAGGGGTCGCATTCCGTCTTCAACTCATTTAGCCACCAGGGGTCGCATTCCGTCTTCAACTCATTTAGTCACCAGGGGTCGCATTCCGTCTTCAACTCATTTAGTCACCAGGGGTCGCATTCCGTCTTCAACTCATTTAGCCACCAGGGGTCGCATTCTGTCTTCAACTCATTTAGTCACCAGGGGTCGCATTCTGTCTTCAACTCATTTAGTCACCAGGGGTCGCATTCTGTCTTCAACTCATTTAGCCACCAGGGGTCGCATTCCGTCTTCAACTCATTTAGCCACCAGGGGTCGCATTCCGTCTTCAACTCATTTAGTCACCAGGGGTCGCATTCCGTCTTCAACTCATTTAGCCCCAGGGGTCGCATTCCGTCTTCAACTCATTTAGCCACCAGGGGTCGCATTCCGTCTTCAACTCATTTAGCCACCAGGGGTCGCATTCCGTCTTCAACTCATTTAGCCACCAGGGGTCGCATTCCGTCTTCAACTCATTTAGCCACCAGGGGTCGCATTCCGTCTTCAACTCATTTAGCCACCAGGGGTCGCATCCCGTCTTCAACTCATTTAGCCACCAGGGGTCGCATCCCGTCTTCAACTCATTTAGCCACCAGGGGTCGCATCCCGTCTTCAACTCATTTAGCCACCAGGGGTCGCATTCCGTCTTCAACTCATTTAGCCCCAGGGGTCGCATTCCGTCTTCAACTCATTTAGCCACCAGGGGTCGCATTCCGTCTTCAACTCATTTAGCCCCAGGGGTCGCATTCCATCTTCAACTCATTTAGCCACCAGGGGTCGCATTCTGTCTTCAACTCATTTAGCCACCAGGGGTCGCATTCCGTCTTCAACTCATTTAGTCACCAGGGGTCGCATTTCGTTTTCAACTCATGTAGCCCCAGGGGTCGCATTCCGTCTTCAACTCATTTAGCCCCAGGGGTCGCATTCCGTCTTCAACTCATTTAGCCCCAGGGGTCGCATTCCGTCTTCAACTCATTTAGCCCCAGGGGTCGCATTCCGTCTTCAACTCATTTAGCCCCAGGGGTCGCATTCCGTCTTCAACTCATTTAGTCACCAGGGGTCGCATTCCATCTTCAACTCATTTAGCCACCAGGGGTCGCATTCCGTCTTCAACTCATTTAGTCACCAGGGGTCGCATTCCATTTTCAACTCATTTAGCCACCAGGGGTCGCATTCCGTCTTCAACTCATTTAGTCACCAGGGGTCGCATTCCATCTTCAACTCATTTAGTCACCAGGGGTCGCATTCCGTCTTCAACTCATTTAGTCACCAGGGGTCGCATTCCGTCTTCAACTCATTTAGCCCCAGGGGTCGCATTCCGTCTTCAACTCATTTAGCCACCAGGGGTCGCATTCCGTCTTCAACTCATTTAGCCACCAGGGGTCGCATTCCGTCTTCAACTCATTTAGCCACCAGGGGTCGCATTCCGTCTTCAACTCATTTAGCCACCAGGGGTCGCATTCCGTCTTCAACTCATTTAGCCACCAGGGGTCGCATTCCATCTTCAACTCATTTAGTCACCAGGGGTCGCATTCCGTCTTCAACTCATTTAGCCACCAGGGGTCGCATTCTGTCTTCAACTCATTTAGCCACCAGGGGTCGCATTCCGTCTTCAACTCATTTAGTCACCAGGGGTCGCATTCCGTCTTCAACTCATTTAGCCACCAGGGGTCGCATTCCATCTTCAACTCATTTAGCCACCAGGGGTCGCATTCCGTCTTCAACTCATTTACCCCCAGGGGTCGCATTCCGTCTTCAACTCATTTAGTCACCAGGGGTCGCATTCCGTCTTCAACTCATTTAGTCACCAGGGGTCGCATTCCGTCTTCAACTCATTTAGCCACCAGGGGTCGCATTCCGTCTTCAACTCATTTAGTCACCAGGGGTCGCATTCCGTCTTCAACTCATTTAGTCACCAGGGGTCGCATTCCGTCTTCAACTCATTTAGTCACCAGGGGTCGCATTCCGTCTTCAACTCATTTAGTCACCAGGGGTCGCATTCCGTCTTCAACTCATTTAGTCACCAGGGGTCGCATTCTGTCTTCAACTCATTTAGTCACCAGGGGTCGCATTCCGTCTTCAACTCATTTATCCACCAGGGGTCGCATTCTGTCTTCAACTCATTTAGTCACCAGGGGTCGCATTCTGTCTTCAACTCATTTAGTCACCAGGGGTCGCATTCCGTCTTCAACTCATTTAGCCACCAGGGGTCGCATTCCGTCTTCAACTCATTTAGCCACCAGGGGTCGCATTCTGTCTTCAACTCATTTAGTCACCAGGGGTCGCATTCCATCTTCAACTCATTTAGTCACCAGGGGTCGCATTCCGTCTTAAACTCATTTAGTCACCAGGGGTCGCATTCCGTCTTAAACTCATTTAGCCCCAGGGGTCGCATTCAGGGGTCGCATTCCGTCTTAAACTCATTTAGCCCCAGGGGTCGCATTCTGTCTTCAACTCATTTAGTCACCAGGGGTCGCATTCCGTCTTCAACTCATTTAGTCACCAGGGGTCGCATTCCGTCTTCAATTCATTTAGCCACCAGGGGTCGCATTCCATCTTCAACTCATTTAGCCACCAGGGGTCGCATTCCGTCTTCAACTCATTTAGCCACCAGGGGTCGCATTCCGTCTTCAACTCATTTAGCCACCAGGGGTCGCATTCCGTCTTCAACTCATTTAGTCACCAGGGGTAGCATTCCGTCTTCAACTCATTTAGTCACCAGGGGTCGCATTCTGTCTTCAACTCATTTAGTCACCAGGGGTCGCATTCCGTCTTCAACTCATTTATCCACCAGGGGTCGCATTCTGTCTTCAACTCATTTAGTCACCAGGGGTCGCATTCTGTCTTCAACTCATTTAGTCACCAGGGGTCGCATTCCGTCTTCAACTCATTTAGCCACCAGGGGTCGCATTCCGTCTTCAACTCATTTAGTCACCAGGGGTCACATTCCGTCTTCAACTCATTTAGCCACCAGGGGTCGCATTCCATCTTCAACTCATTTAGTCACCAGGGGTCGCATTCCGTCTTAAACTCATTTAGTCACCAGGGGTCGCATTCCGTCTTAAACTCATTTAGCCCCAGGGGTCGCATTCAGGGGTCGCATTCCGTCTTAAACTCATTTAGCCCCAGGGGTCGCATTCTGTCTTCAACTCATTTAGTCACCAGGGGTCGCATTCCATCTTCAACTCATTTAGTCACCAGGGGTCGCATTCCGTCTTAAACTCATTTAGTCACCAGGGGTCGCATTCCGTCTTAAACTCATTTAGTCACCAGGGGTCGCATTCCGTCTTAAACTCATTTAGTCACCAGGGGTCGCATTCCGTCTTAAACTCATTTAGCCCCAGGGGTCGCATTCAGGGGTCGCATTCCGTCTTAAACTCATTTAGCCCCAGGGGTCGCATTCTGTCTTCAACTCATTTAGTCACCAGGGGTCGCATTCCGTCTTCAACTCATTTAGTCACCAGGGGTCGCATTCCGTCTTCAATTCATTTAGCCACCAGGGGTCGCATTCCGTCTTCAACTCATTTA
Source organism: Salvelinus fontinalis (assembly GCF_029448725.1). NCBI lineage: Eukaryota > Metazoa > Chordata > Actinopteri > Salmoniformes > Salmonidae > Salvelinus > Salvelinus fontinalis. The sequence goes on along the minus strand of NC_074688.1, from coordinate 45,050,845 downwards.
GCCACCAGGGGTCGCATTCCGTCTTCAACTCATTTAGCCACCAGGGGTCGCATTCCGTCTTCAACTCATTTAGCCACCAGGGGTCGCATTCCGTCTTCAACTCATTTAGTCACCAGGGGTCGCATTCCGTCTTCAACTCATTTAGCCACCAGGGGTCGCATTCTGTCTTCAACTCATTTAGTCACCAGGGGTCGCATTCTGTCTTCAACTCATTTAGTCACCAGGGGTCGCATTCTGTCTTCAACTCATTTAGCCACCAGGGGTCGCATTCCGTCTTCAACTCATTTGGCCACCAGGGGTCGCATTCCGTCTTCAACTCATTTAGTCACCAGGGTCGCATTCCGTCTTCAACTCATTTAGTCACCAGGGGTCGCATTCCGTCTTCAACTCATTTAGCCACCAGGGGTCGCATTCCGTCTTCAACTCATTTAGTCACCAGGGGTCGCATTCTGTCTTCAACTCATTTAGCCACCAGGGGTCGCATTCCGTCTTCAACTCATTTAGCCACCAGGGGTCGCATTCCGTCTTCAACTCATTTAGTCACCAGGGGTCGCATTCCGTCTTCAACTCATTTAGCCCCAGGGGTCGCATTCCGTCTTCAACTCATTTAGCCACCAGGGGTCGCATTCCGTCTTCAACTCATTTAGCCACCAGGGGTCGCATTCCGTCTTCAACTCATTTAGCCACCAGGGGTCGCATTCCGTCTTCAACTCATTTAGCCACCAGGGGTCGCATTCCGTCTTCAACTCATTTAGCCACCAGGGGTCGCATCCCGTCTTCAACTCATTTAGCCACCAGGGGTCGCATCCCGTCTTCAACTCATTTAGCCACCAGGGGTCGCATCCCGTCTTCAACTCATTTAGCCACCAGGGGTCGCATCCCGTCTTCAACTCATTTAGCCACCAGGGGTCGCATTCCGTCTTCAACTCATTTAGCCCCAGGGGTCGCATTCCGTCTTCAACTCATTTAGCCACCAGGGGTCGCATTCCGTCTTCAACTCATTTAGCCCCAGGGGTCGCATTCCATCTTCAACTCATTTAGCCACCAGGGGTCGCATTCTGTCTTCAACTCATTTAGCCACCAGGGGTCGCATTCCGTCTTCAACTCATTTAGTCACCAGGGGTCGCATTTCGTTTTCAACTCATGTAGCCCCAGGGGTCGCATTCCGTCTTCAACTCATTTAGCCCCAGGGGTCGCATTCCGTCTTCAACTCATTTAGCCCCAGGGGTCGCATTCCGTCTTCAACTCATTTAGCCCCAGGGGTCGCATTCTGTCTTCAACTCATTTAGCCCCAGGGGTCGCATTCCGTCTTCAACTCATTTAGTCACCAGGGGTCGCATTCCATCTTCAACTCATTTAGCCACCAGGGGTCGCATTCCGTCTTCAACTCATTTAGTCACCAGGGGTCGCATTCCATTTTCAACTCATTTAGCCACCAGGGGTCGCATTCCGTCTTCAACTCATTTAGTCACCAGGGGTCGCATTCCATCTTCAACTCATTTAGTCACCAGGGGTCGCATTCCGTCTTCAACTCATTTAGTCACCAGGGGTCGCATTCCGTCTTCAACTCATTTAGCCCCAGGGGTCGCATTCCGTCTTCAACTCATTTAGCCACCAGGGGTCGCATTCCGTCTTCAACTCATTTAGCCACCAGGGGTCGCATTCCGTCTTCAACTCATTTAGCCACCAGGGGTCGCATTCCGTCTTCAACTCATTTAGCCACCAGGGGTCGCATTCCGTCTTCAACTCATTTAGCCACCAGGGGTCGCATTCCGTCTTCAACTCATTTAGCCACCAGGGGTCGCATTCCATCTTCAACTCATTTAGTCACCAGGGGTCGCATTCCGTCTTCAACTCATTTAGCCACCAGGGGTCGCATTCTGTCCTCAACTCATTTAGCCACCAGGGGTCGCATTCCGTCTTCAACTCATTTAGTCACCAGGGGTCGCATTCTGTCTTCAACTCATTTAGCCACCAGGGGTCGCATTCCGTCTTCAACTCATTTAGCCACCAGGGGTCGCATTCCGTCTTCAACTCATTTACCCCCAGGGGTCGCATTCCGTCTTCAACTCATTTAGTCACCAGGGGTCGCATTCCGTCTTCAACTCATTTAGTCACCAGGGGTCGCATTCCGTCTTCAACTCATTTAGCCACCAGGGGTCGCATTCCGTCTTCAACTCATTTAGTCACCAGGGGTCGCATTCCGTCTTCAACTCATTTAGTCACCAGGGGTCGCATTCTGTCTTCAACTCATTTAGTCACCAGGGGTCGCATTCCGTCTTCAACTCATTTAGTCACCAGGGGTCGCATTCCGTCTTCAACTCATTTAGTCACCAGGGGTCGCATTCTGTCTTCAACTCATTTAGTCACCAGGGGTCGCATTCCGTCTTCAACTCATTTATCCACCAGGGGTCGCATTCTGTCTTCAACTCATTTAGTCACCAGGGGTCGCATTCTGTCTTCAACTCATTTAGTCACCAGGGGTCGCATTCCGTCTTCAACTCATTTAGCCACCAGGGGTCGCATTCCGTCTTCAACTCATTTAGTCACCAGGGGTCGCATTCCGTCTTCAACTCATTTAGTCACCAGGGGTCGCATTCCCTCTTCAACGAGGTCCGGAGGGCCAAAATTTTTTCTAATATTTTCTCGCCTTAAAAATTAGATTTTTTTTTTAAGTATATCCATCATTATGGGCATTTTCCATGTTCCTTGACTGTCCAGCTTTCATTTCGGTGATCATAAGCGAGTTGGACACCATCAAGAAACTGCATGAACGTAGATCCATTATCATTCTACACAGTTTTGATTAGGTTTTAGTCATGTTAAAGTATATTGAGTACAAACTGTTCACAACATCCTCACACTCTGTCAATAACAGCTGTCTCCTGGTGAGATCAAACATACTGTTCACAGCAACATCTGTTTGTGTGTCGAGCTTGTTAGACATGATCGTGAGAGGAGAGGACAAGGTACTCCCCCACACAGCAGGACAGGTTTAAGGTTACAGAACAAAAGAGAACACTTATAGCCCATTCTCACGGACAGTCTCTTTCAACAGGACCAGCTTTCACATGCTAACAACACAAAAGACAAAGTGTGTTTGACCCTCTGGCACAGAAACCACACCGTCTAGCCCTCAACACATCATCCACCCTGGTTTCCTTTCCTTTTGTATGGCCTGGGCCTCTCACTGAAGGACAACCGTTTCATTATCAGGTGCAGATGCTTGGCGATGACACGGTGTGTATTCACTAGGAACCAAACAGAAGCAAACGGACTGAAACGAGGAGGGTCTACGTGAACTTGTCCAATAAGAAGCTCTTGTTTTTGTTGCTAAACGTTTTGCTACGGTGGGCACTAATGAATGCACCCCATGACTACTTTGAGTCATATCAGTTCAGGATATTTCTTGCCTCACCTAATAAATCAGACATCTTGGACAGAGACTCGGGAAGGTTTGAGAAATTAAAAAGGCAAGGGAAAGATACTCAACAGGCAGAATGTATTATAAAACAAATTCTCGACTGGAAAAGATTGTCTACTAATGTCGTCGTGAGATCCTGCTTTTGACCACAGGATTTCTTTAACAGAGGTGAAGGTCAAGCTTAGATTACCATGTCTATTCTGAGGCAGCGTGTGAGAGAAAGAGGGATGAATTGAGATGTGATCGCTGTTGACTGGACGAGTGGTAGGCCAGCTACAGGGTGATATACCCTTCCCCTGGAGGACAGCCCTTTGGGGACAGAGTTTGAGCACCCGAATCCCTATAAAGTGTGCTACTGCTGACCAGGGCCCATAGGGCTATGTAGTGCATCATGTAGGGAATAGAGGGCCATTTGAGACGTAGGTCTTAGTTACCCCCCTGAGTCAGTCTGGTTTAACACACAGTACTGTTAGGTCTTAGTTACCCTCCTGAGTCAGTCTGGTTTAACACACAGTATTGTTAGGTCTTAGTTACCCCCCTGAGTCTGTCTGGTTTAACACACAGTACTGTTAGGTCTTAGTTACCCCCCTGAGTCAGTCTGGTTTAACACACAGTACTGTTAGGTCTTAGTTACCCCCCTGAGTCAGTCTGGTTTAACACACAGTACTGTTAGGTCTTAGTTACCCCCCTGAGTCTGTCTGGTTTAACACACAGTACTGTTAGGTCTTAGTTATCCCCCTGAGTCTGTCTGGTTTAACACACAGTACTGTTAGGTCTTAGTTACCCTCCTGAGTCTGTCTGGTTTAACACACAGTACTGTTAGGTCTTAGTTACCCCCCTGAGTCTGTCTGGTTTAACACACAGTACTGGTAGGTCTTAGTTACCCCCCTGAGTCTGTCTGGTTTGACACACAGTACTGTTAGGTCTTAGTTACCTCCTGGTTCAGTCTGTCTGGTTTAACACACAGTACTGTTAGGTCTTAGTTACCCCCCTGAGTCTGTCTGGTTTAACACACAGTACTGTTAGGTCTTAGTTACCCCCTGAGTCTGTCTGGTTTAACACACAGTACTGTTAGGTCTTAGTTACCCCCCTGAGTCTGTCTGGTTTAACACACAGTACTGTTAGGTCTTAGTTACCCCCCTGAGTCTGTCTGGTTTGACACACAGTACTGTTAGGTCTTAGTTACCTCCTGGTTCAGTCTGTCTGGTTTAACACACAGTACTGTTAGGTCTTAGTTACCCCCCTGAGTCTGTCTGGTTTAACACACAGTACTGTTAGGTCTTAGTTACCCTCCTGAGTCAGTCTGGTTTAACACACAGTACTGTTAGGTCTTAGTTACCCCCTGAGTCTGTCTGGTTTAACACACAGTACTGTTAGGTCTTAGTTACCCCCCTGAGTCAGTCTGGTTTAACACACAGTACTGTTAGGTCTTAGTTACCCCCCTGGTTCAGTCAGTCTGGTTTAACACACAGTACTGTTAGGTCTTAGTTACCCCCCTGAGTTTGTCTGGTTTAACACACAGTACTGTTAGGTCTTAGTTACCCCCCTGAGTCAGTCAGTTTGGTTTAACACACAGTACTGTTAGGTCTTAGTTACCCCCCTGAGTCTGTCTGGTTTAACACACAGTATTGTTAGGTCTTAGTTACCCCCCTGAGTCAGACTGGTTTAACACACAGTACTGTTAGGTCTTAGTTACCCCCCTGAGTCTGTCTGGTTTAACACACAGTATTGTTAGGTCTTAGTTACCTCCCTGAGTCTGTCTGGTTTAACACACAGTACTGTTAGGTCTTAGTTACCTCCTTGAGTCAGTCTGGTTTAACACAGTACTGTTAGGTCTTAGTTACCCCCCTGAGTCAGTCTGGTTTAACACACAGTACTGTTAGGTCTTAGTTACCCCCCTGAGTCTGTCTGGTTTAACACACAGTACTGTTAGGTCTTAGTTACCCTCCTGAGTCAGTCTGGTTTAACACACAGTACTGTTAGGTCTTAGTTACCCCCTGGTTCAGTCTGTCTGATTTAACACACAGTACTGTTAGGTCTTAGTTACCCCCCTGAGTCTGTCTGGTTTAACACACAGTACTGTTAGGTCTTAGTTACCCCCCTGAGTCAGTCTGGTTTAACACACAGTATTGTTAGGTCTTAGTTACCCCCTGAGTCTGTCTGGTTTAACACACAGTACTGTTAGGTCTTAGTTACCCCCCTGAGTCTGTCTGGTTTAACACACAGTACTGTTAGGTCTTAGTTACCTCCTGGTTCAGTCTGTCTGGTTTAACACACAGTACTGTTAGGTCTTAGTTACCTCCTGGTTCAGTCTGTCTGGTTTAACACACAGTACTGTTAGGTCTTAGTTACCCCCCTGAGTCTGTCTGGTTTAACACACAGTACTGTTAGGTCTTAGTTACCCCCCTGAGTCAGTCTGGTTTAACACACAGTACTGTTAGGTCTTAGTTACCCCCCTGAGTCAGTCTGGTTTAACACACAGTACTGTTAGGTCTTAGTTACCCCCCTGAGTCTGTCTGGTTTAACACACAGTACTGTTAGGTCTTAGTTACCCCCATGAGTCTGTCTGGTGTAACACACAGTATTGTTAGGTCTTAGTTACCCCCCTGAGTCAGTCTGGTTTAACACACAGTACTGTTAGGTCTTAGTTACCCCCCTGAGTCTGTCTGGTTTAACACACAGTACTGTTAGGTCTAAGTTACCTCCTGGTTCAGTCTGTCTGGTTTAACACACAGTACTGTTAGGTCTTAGTTACCTCCTGGTTCAGTCTGTCTGGTTTAACACACAGTACTGTTAGGTCTTAGTTACCCCCCTGAGTCTGTCTGGTTTAACACACAGTACTGTTAGGTCTTAGTTACCCCCCTGAGTCCGTCTGGTTTAACACACAGTACTGTTAGGTCTTAGTTACCCCCCTGAGTCAGTCTGGTTTAACACACAGTACTGTTAGGTCTTAGTTACCCCCCTGAGTCTGTCTGGTTTAACACACAGTACTGTTAGGTCTTAGTTACCCCCCTGAGTCAGTCTGGGTTAACACACAGTACTGTTAGGTCTTAGTTACCCCCCTGAGTCTGTCTGGTTTAACACACAGTACTGTTAGGTCTTAGTTACCCCCCTGAGTCCGTCTGGTTTAACACACAGTACTGTTAGGTCTTAGTTACCCCCCTGAGTCAGTCTGGTTTAACACACAGTACTGTTAGGTCTTAGTTACCCCCCTGAGTCAGTCTGGTTTAACACACAGTACTGTTAGGTCTTAGTTACCCCCCTGAGTCAGTCTGGTTTAACACACAGTACTGTTAGGTCTTAGTTACCCCCCTGAGTCTGTCTGGTTTAACACACAGTACTGTTAGGTCTTAGTTACCCCCCTGAGTCAGTCTGGGTTAACACACAGTACTGTTAGGTCTTAGTTACCCCCCTGAGTCAGTCTGGTTTAACACACAGTACTGTTAGGTCTTAGTTACCCCCCTGAGTCTGTCTGGTTTAACACACAGTACTGTTAGGTCTTAGTTACCCTCCTGAGTCTGTCTGGTTTAACACACAGTACTGTTAGGTCTTAGTTACCCCCCTGAGTCTGTCTGGTTTAACACACAGTACTGTTAGGTCTTAGTTACCCTCCTGAGTCTGTCTGGTTTAACACAGTACTGTTAGGTCTTAGTTACCCCCCTGAGTCTGTCTGGTTTAACACACAGTACTGTTAGGTCTTAGTTACCCTCCTGAGTCTGTCTGGTTTAACACACAGTACTGTTAGGTCTTAGTTACCCCCCTGAGTCAGTCTGTCTGGTTTAACACACAGTACTGTTAGGTGTTAGTTACCGCCTGAGTCATTGAATGATTGAAGCTTGTTAGGAGCCTGTGAGAGATGTGATTGACACCCCCATAAGCCATCGGGTAATGAAGTGTTCATTTTTAGGCTACATCTCATCACCCTGCTGCATAGGGACTCAGAAAGAAATGCATTTCAATGCACATGCGATAAAATCTGCAAGCGGTACCAATCTGACACCAACAGGCTCCTGAACAGCTTCTATCCCCAAGCCATAAGACTGCTAAATAGCTAACAAAATGGCTTCACGGACTAGCTGAGTCAACCTTGTTCATATTTTAAGTCTCTATGTCTCTAAGTGGCCCCAAACTTTTGAACAGTAGTGTATATATAGATACAGTATCTACCTCCATCACTCCAGTATCCCTATACATACAGTATCTACCTCCATCACTCCAGTATCTACCTCCATCACTCCAGTATCTACCTCCATCACTCCAGTATCCCTATACATACAGTATCTACCTCCATCACTCCAGTATCCCTATACATACAGTATCTACCTCCATCACTCCAGTATCCCTATACATACAGTATCTACCTCCATCACTCCAGTATCTACCTCCATCACTCCAGTATCTACCTCCATCACTCCAGTATCTACCTCCATCACTCCAGTATCTACCTCCATCCCTCCAGTATCTACCTCCATCACTCCAGTATCTACCTCCATCACTCCAGTATCTACCTCCATCACTCCAGTATCCCTATACATACAGTATCTACCTCCATCACTCCAGTATCTACCTCCATCACTCCAGTATCTACCTCCATCACTCCAGTATCCCTATACATACAGTATCTACCTCCATCACTCCAGTATATACCTCCATCACTCCAGTATCTACCTCCATCACTCCAGTATCTACCTCCATCACTCCAGTATCCCTGTACATACAGCATCTACCTCCATCCCTCCAGTATCTACCTCCATCACTCCAGTATCCCTGTACATACAGTATCTACCTCCATCACTCCAGTATCCCTGTACATACAGTATCTACCTCCATCACTCCAGTATCTACCTCCATCACTCCAGTATCTACCTCCATCACTCCAGTATCTACCTCCATCACTCCAGTATCTACCTCCATCACTCCAGTATCCCTATACATACAGTATCTACCTCCATCACTCCAGTATCCCTATACATACAGTATCTACCTCTATCACTCCAGTATCCCTATACATACAGTATCTACCTCCATCACTCCAGTATCCCTATACATACAGTATCTACCTCTATCACTCCAGTATCCCTATACATACAGTATCTACCTCCATCACTCCAGTATCCCTATACATACAGTATCTACCTCTATCACTCCAGTATCCCTGTACATACAGTATCTACTTCCATCACTCCAGTATCCCTATACATACAGTATCTACCTCCATCACTCCAGTATCCCTGTACATACAGTATCTACCTCCATCACTCCAGTATCCCTATACATACAGTATCTACCTGCATCACTCCAGTATCCCTGTACATACAGTATCTACCTCCATCACTCCTGTATCTACCTCCATCCCTCCAGTATCTACCTCCATCACTCCAGTATCTACCTCCATCCCTCCAGTATCTACCTCCATCCCTCCAGTATCCCTGTACATACAGTATCTACCTCCATCACTCCAGTATCCCTATACATACAGTATCTACCTCCATCACTCCAGTATCTACCTCCATCCCTCCAGTATCCCTGTACATACAGTATCTACCTCCATCACTCCAGTATCCCTATACATACAGTATCTACCTCCATCACTCCAGTATCTACCTCCATCACTCCAGTATCCCTATACATACAGTATCTACCTCCATCACTCCAGTATCCCTATACATACAGTATCTACCTCCATCACTCCAGTATCTACCTCCATCACTCCAGTATCTACCTCCATCACTCCAGTATCTACCTCCATCACTCCAGTATCTACCTCCATCCCTCCAGTATCTACCTCCATCACTCCAGTATCTACCTCCATCACTCCAGTATCTACCTCCATCACTCCAGTATCCCTATACATACAGTATCTACCTCCATCACTCCAGTATCTACCTCCATCACTCCAGTATCTACCTCCATCACTCCAGTATCCCTATACATACAGTATCTACCTCCATCACTCCAGTATCTACCTCCATCACTCCAGTATCTACCTCCATCACTCCAGTATCTACCTCCATCACTCCAGTATCCCTGTACATACAGCATCTACCTCCATCCCTCCAGTATCTACCTCCATCACTCCAGTATCCCTGTACATACAGTATCTACCTCCATCACTCCAGTATCTACCTCCATCACTCCAGTATCTACCTCCATCACTCCAGTATCTACCTCCATCACTCCAGTATCTACCTCCATCACTCCAGTATCCCTATACATACAGTATCTACCTCCATCACTCCAGTATCCCTATACATACAGTATCTACCTCTATCACTCCAGTATCCCTATACATACAGTATCTACCTCCATCACTCCAGTATCCCTATACATACAGTATCTACCTCTATCACTCCAGTATCCCTATACATACAGTATCTACCTCCATCACTCCAGTATCCCTATACATACAGTATCTACCTCTATCACTCCAGTATCCCTGTACATACAGTATCTACTTCCATCACTCCAGTATCCCTATACATACAGTATCTACCTCCATCACTCCAGTATCCCTGTACATACAGTATCTACCTCCATCACTCCAGTATCCCTATACATACAGTATCTACCTGCATCACTCCAGTATCCCTGTACATACAGTATCTACCTCCATCACTCCAGTATCTACCTCCATCCCTCCAGTATCTACCTCCATCACTCCAGTATCTACCTCCATCCCTCCAGTATCTACCTCCATCCCTCCAGTATCCCTGTACATACAGTATCTACCTCCATCACTCCAGTATCCCTATACATACAGTATCTACCTCCATCACTCCAGTATCTACCTCCATCCCTCCAGTATCCCTGTACATACAGTATCTACCTCCATCTCTCCAGTATCTACCTCCATCACTCCAGTATCCCTATACATACAGTATCTACCTCCATCACTCCAGTATCCCTATACATACAGTATCTACCTCCATCACTCCAGTATCTACCTCCATCACTCCAGTATCCCTGTACATACAGTATCTACCTCCATCACTCCAGTATCCCTATACATACAGTATCTACCTCCATCACTCCAGTATCTACCTCCATCACTCCAGTATCTACCTCCATCACTCCAGTATCCCTGTACATACAGTATCTACCTCCATCCCTCCAGTATCCCTGTACATACAGTATCTACCTCCATCTCTCCAGTATCTACCTCCATCACTCCAGTATCCCTATACATACAGTATCTACCTCCATCCCTCCAGTATCCCTATACATACAGTATCTACCTCCATCACTCCAGTATCTACCTCCACCACTCCAGTATCTACCTCCATCACTCCAGTATCCCTATACATACAGTTTCTACCTCCATCACTCCAGTATCTACCTCCATCACTCCAGTATCCCTATACATACAGTATCTACCTCCATCACTCCAGTATCCCTATACATACAGTATCTACCTCCATCACTCCAGTATCCCTATACATACAGTATCTACCTCCATCACTCCAGTATCTACCTCCATCACTCCAGTATCCCTATACATACAGTATCTACCTCCATCACTCCAGTATCCCTATACATACAGTATCTACCTCCATCACTCCAGTATCTACCTCCATCACTCCAGTATCTACCTCCATCTCTCCAGTATCTACCTCCATCACTCCAGTATCCCTATACATACAGTATCTACCTCCATCCCTCCAGTATCTACCTCCATCACTCCAGTATCCCTATACATACAGTATCTACCTCCATCACTCCAGTATCCCTGTACATACAGTATCTACCTCCATCACTCCAGTATCTACCTCCATCACTCCAGTATCCCTGTACATACAGTATCTACCTCCATCACTCCAGTATCTACCTCCATCACTCCAGTATCTACCTCCATCACTCCAGTATCCCTGTACATACAGTATCTACCTCCATCACTCCAGTATCTACCTCCATCACTCCAGTATCTACCTCCATCACTCCAGTATCCCTGTACATACAGTATCTACCTCCATCACTCCAGTATCTACCTCCATCACTCCAGTATCTACCTCCATCACTCCAGTATCTACCTCCATCACTCCAGTATCTACCTCCATCACTCCAGTATCTACCTCCATCCCTCCAGTATCTACCTCCATCACTCCAGTATCTACCTCCATCAGTCCAGTATCTACCTCCATCCCTACAGTATCTACCTCCCTCACTCCAGTATCTACCTCCATCACTCCAGTATCTACCTCCATCACTCCAGTATCCCTGTACATACAGTATCTACCTCCATCTCTCCAGTATCTACCTCCATCACTCCAGTATCCCTATACATACAGTATCTACCTCCATCCCTCCAGTATCTACCTCCATCACTCCAGTATCCCTGTACATACAATATCTACCTCCATCACTCCAGTATCCCTATACATACAGTATCTACCTCCATCACTCCAGTATCCCTATACATACAGTATCTACCTCCATCACTCCAGTATCTACCTCCATCACTCCAGTATCTACCTCCATCACTCCAGTATCCCTATACATACAGTATCTACCTCCATCTCTCCAGCATCTACCTCCATCACTCCAGTATCCCTGTACATTATAAATATGTTATTGGAACGGACACTGTAATATAGCTTCTTACTTTCTCGCGTTATTCTTATTTCTTATCTTTATTTCTTGTGTTTTTTGCTCGACCTCGTTATTTTGTAGTGCTACATTGATATTGATCACTGCTCTGTCGGATTTTTGAGTTTGCAAGAAAGGCATCACTGTACTTGTGCATGTGACATTGAAAACAAATCTGTGTACACGACCAATAAACTTTGATTTGAGACAGAATCTCTATGCCCCCTGGCCCCTCACTGCCACCCCAGCCCTGTTTTATGGGCCATAATAGAACACCACAGTGGTTTACGGCCATTGATTTTGGCCGAGTTGATCTGGGAGCTTGTAGACGATAATGTGACAGAATGGATCAGCGGCGTGTCTTGACTGATGGATTGGAGGGAGGGAGGGAGGGAGGGAGAGAGGGAGGGGCGAGAGAGAGAGAGAGAGAGAGAGGGAGGGAGGGAGGGTTGAGACGAGGGAGGGAGGGAGGGAGAGAGGGAGGGGCGAGAGAGAGAGAGAGAGAGGGAGGGAGGGAGGGAGGGAGGGAGGGAGGGTTGAGACGAGGGAGGGAGGGAGGGAGAGGGAGAGAGAGGGGGGGGAGAGAGAAAGAGGGGGGAGAGAGAGAGGGGGGGAGAGAGAGAGAGAGAGGGGGGGAGAGAAAGAGGGGGGAGAGAGAGAGGGGGGGAGAGAGAGAGAGGGGGGAGAGGGAGAGAGAGAGAGAGAGGGGGGGGGGAGAGACAGGGAGGGAGGGAGGGAGGGAGGGTTGAGATGAGAGAGAGGACTGGCAGGTAGCCAAGCAGTTAAGAGCATTGGGCCAGTAACAGAAAAGGTCGCTGGGTTGAATCCCGGAGCAGACTAGGTGAACCAGCTGCCGATGTGCCCTTGACCAAGGCACTTAACCCTAATATTGCTCCTGTATGTTGCTCTAGATGAGAGCATCTGATCAATGTCAAATGACTGCTCTTGTTCCTGTGGTAGACTGTACACTCTCAGTGTGTGTGTGTGTGTGTGTGTGTGTGTGTGTGTGTGTGTGTGTGTGTGTGTGTGTGTGTGTGTGTGTGTGTGTGTGTGTGTGTGTGTGTGTGTGTAAATTGTTGGCAAAAGGTAACAGCGACAGCTGTGATGCACAGTTGGCCATTCCTCGCTTCACTAGCACAATCCCCCTGACTAGAAGGTGACACACAGGAAGTGAGTGATGGAGAGAAGAAAAACAGCCGAGAGAAACCAAGGTGAGACATGGTTCATAGCCTGGTCCCAGATCTGTTGTCTCCTTCTATAGCCTGGTCCCAGATCTGTTGTCTCCTTCTATAGCCTGGTCCCAGATCTGTTGTCTCCTTCTATAGCCTGGTCCCAGATCTGTTGTCTCCTTCTATAGCCTGGTCCCAGATCTGTTGTCTCCTTCTATAGCCTGGTCCCAGATCTGTTGTCTCCTTCTATAGCCTGGTCCCAGATCTGTTATCTCCTTCTATAGCCTGGTCCCAGATCTGTTGTCTCCTTCTATAGCCTGGTCCCAGATCTGTTATCTCCTTCTATAGCCTGGTCCCAGATCTGTTGTCTCCTTCTATAGCCTGGTCCCTCCTCCTCCTGTGCTTTGTGACACCAAGCCCCTCCTCCTGTGCTTTGTGACACCAAGCCCCTCCTCCTCCTCATGTGCTTTTTGACACAAAGCCCCTCCTCCTCCTGTGTTACACCAAGCCCCTCCTCCTGTGCTGTGTGACACCAAGCCCCTCCTCTTCCTGTGCTGTGTGACACCAAGCCCCTCCTCCTCCTGTGCTTTGTGACACCAAGCCCCTCCTCCTCCTGTGCTTTGTGACACCAAGCCCCTCCTCTTCCTGTGCTGTGTGACACCAAGCCCCTCCTCCTCCTGTGCTGTGTGACACCAAGCCCCTCCTCCTCCTGTGCTGTGTGACACCAAGCCCCTCCTCCTCCTGTGCTTTGTGACACCAAGCCCCTCCTCCTCCTGTGCTTTGTGACACCAAGCCCCTCCTCCTCCTGTGCTTTGTGACACCAAGCCCCTCCTCCTCCTGTGCTGTGTGACACCAAGCCCCTCCTCCTCCTGTGCTTTGTGACACCAAGCCCCTCCTCCTCCTGTGCTTTGTGACACCAAGCCCCTCCTCTTCCTGTGCTGTGTGAAACCAAGCCCCTCCTCCTGTGCTGTGTGACACCAAGCCCCTCCTCCTCCTGTGCTGTGTGACACCAAGCCCCTCCTCCTCCTGTGCTGTGTGACACCAAGCCCCTCCTCCTACTGTGCTGTGTGACACCAAGCCCCTCCTCCTCCTGTGCTGTGTGACACCAAGCCCCTCCTCCTCCTGTGCTGTGTGACACCAAGCCCCTCCTCCTCCTGTGTTGTGTGACACCAAGCCCCTCCTCCTACTGTGCTGTGTGACACCAAGCCCCTCCTCCTACTGTGCTGTGTGACACCAAGCCCCTCCTCCTCCTGTGCTGTGTGACACCAAGCCCCTCCTCCTCCTGTGTTGTGTGACACCAAGCCCCTCCTCCTCCTGTGCTGTGTGACACCAAGCCCCTCCTCCTCCTGTGTTGTGTGACACCAAGCCCCTCCTCCTCCTGTGCTGTGTGACACCAAGCCCCTCCTCCTCCTGTGTTGTGTGACACCAAGCCCTCCTCCTCCTGTGTTGTGTGACACCAAGCCCCTCCTCCTGTGCTTTGTGACACCAAGCCCCTCCTCCTGTGTTGTGACACCAAGCCCCTCCTCCTGTGCTTTTTGAAACAAAGCCCCTCCTCCTCCTGTGTTACACCAAGCCCCTCCTCCTCCTGTGTTACACCAAGCCCCTCCTCCTCCTGTGTTACACCAAGCCCCTCCTCCTCCTGTGTTACACCAAGCCCCTCCTCCTCCTGTGCTTTGTGACACCAAGCCCCTCCGCCTGTGCTGTGTGACACCAAGCCCCTCCTCCTGTGCTGTGTGACACCAAGCCCCTCCTCCTGTGCTGTGTGACACCAAGCCCCTCCTCCTCCTGTGCTGTGTGACACCAAGCCCCTCCTCCTCCTGTGCTGTGTGACACCAAGCCCCTCCTCCTCCTGTGCTGTGTGACACCAAGCCCCTCCTCCTCCTGTGCTGTGTGACACCAAGCCCCTCCTCCTGTGCTGTGTGACACCAAGCCCCTCCTCCTGTGCTGTGTGACACCAAGCCCCTCCTCCTCCTGTGCTGTGACACCAAGCCCCTCCTCCTCATGTGCTGTGACACCAAGCCCCTCCTCCTCCTGTGCTGTGTTACACCAAGCCCCTCTTCCTGTGCTGTGACACCAAGCCCCTCCTCTTCCTGTGCTGTGTGACACCAAGCCCCTCCTCCTCCTGTGCTGTGTTACACCAAGCCCCTCCTCTTCCTGTGCTGTGTGACACCAAGCCCCTCCTCCTCCTGTGCTGTGTTACACCAAGCCCCTCCTCCTCCTGTGCTGTGTTACACCAAGCCCCTCCTCTTCCTGTGCTGTGTGACACCAAGCCCCTCCTCTTCCTGTGCTGTGTGACACCAAGCCCCTCCTCTTCCTGTGCTGTGTGACACCAAGCCCCTCCTCTTCCTGTGCTGTGTGACACCAAGCCCCTCCTCCTACTGTGCTGTGTGACACCAAGCCCCTCCTCTTCCTGTGCTGTGTGACACCAAGCCCCTCCTCCTACTGTGCTGTGTGACACCAAGCCCCTCCTCTTCCTGTGCTGTGTGACACCAAGCCCCTCCTCCTACTGTGCTGTGTGACACCAAGCCCCTCCTCTTCCTGTGCTGTGTGACACCAAGCCCCTCCTCCTACTGTGCTGTGTACACCTTCCCACAATCCACAGACACCAAGCCCTTGTCACTGCCACTCACAATAAAGATAAAATAGAACTTCTCTCTGACAACAAGCGGTTGAAACTCGCATATTTTGCATTTGAGGTTTGGTCCAACAGAATCAGTCATATGGAGACGAAAGCACAATAAGAGACATTGTTTGTCTGTAATAGAGGAGAACGTAACCATCTCTACCGATCCCCTTTTTATGTCTCAACTCCCAAAATGTAGAACAGAGGAGACCTTACCAAAACGAGAATATCAATGAACATGTTGTGGAGAAATGAACGGTTCGTTTCTGTCGCGGGACCATTTCAGCCACCGATTTATGTGCTTAACGGTCCAGTCTGTGTTTTATAAATTTAGCGATGAGCATTAAAAAAAAAAAATACGCATTTATATAAGGAGCTGGCAACTCGTTTCTCATATCTTACCCAGAGGGCCACTGGATTTCAACATCTAAACAACGTGAACAGGCTGTGTTGTACAAGCCGTTGGAGACAGACAGGACAGGACGGTGTACTCATAACAACTGATTACCGACCTCGTTAGCATGCAAATAGATCCAAATTGGCTAGACTTTAGATATAAAAGAGGAGCTGGCTACTCACTGGCACGTGGGCTTGCGAGATTATTTATGAGACCCGTGTTAATGTTCTAGAATGCCTGTTACCAGAAGGTGGACATTATGAGTAGTTGTGCATTGATCTGGTTAATTAAAAAAATATATATATATTTATGGTATTTTCATAGACAGACTTGAAAGCCAGGTGAGTGAATATTGCAACAAAACAAAAAAAAACTGGTTAAACTATTTTGATAAAATAATGATTAGATTATGGTTGTGGAAGGCTTATCTATATTCAGCCTTTGTATACATTTACAAGCCTTGAATTCATTGGATTAACCCTGATGCTTTGAAACTCAGTGTATTGCCCTTTAATTGTGCAACAATGATTATTTAAAAAAAGGGTTCCCTACTCAAACTAACCTCCTGAATCCCCCCTCCTTTAACCAGTGTAGTAACAATGACTACGGTTACATGCACACAATAATTATATTATTATATTATTATTATTGATTATTGTGGATAGTCAGATTAATATAATAGTTCATTTTAAAACGTTTACACGCTTTGCAAGGAGACGAGTTCCCTAATAATTCTGTTACCATGGACACATCTGATATCAGGCTACCTGATCCTGTTACCATGGACACATCTGAAATCAGGCTACCTGATCCTGTTACCATGGACACATCTGAAATCAGGCTACCTGATCCTGTTACCATGGACACATCTGAAATCAGGCTACCTGATCCTGTTACCATGGACACATCTGAAATCAGGCTACCTGATCCTGTTACCATGGACACATCTGAAATCAGGCTACCTGATCCTGTTACCATGGACACATCTGAAATCAGGCTACCTGATCCTGTTACCATGGACACATCTGATATCAGGCTACCTGATCCTGTTACCATGGACACATCTGAAATCAGGCTACCTGATCCTGTTTACAGGGACACATCTGAAATCAGACTACCTGATCCTGTTACCATGGACACATCTGCAATCAGGCTACCTGATCCTGTTTACATGGACACATCTGAAATCAGGCTACCTGATCCTGTTTACATGGACATATCTGAAATCAGGCTACCTGATCCTGTTGGCATGGACACATCTGAAATCAGGCTACTTGATCCTGTTTACATGGACACATCTGAAATCAGGCTACCTGATCCCGTTTACATGGACACATCTGAAATCAGGCTACTTGATCATGTTTACATGGACACATCTGAAATCAGGCTACCTGATCCCGTTTACATGGACACATCTGAAATCAGGCTACCTGATCCCGTTTACATGGACACATCTGAAATCAGGCTACCTGATCCTGTTGGCATGGACACATCTGAAATCAGGCTCCCTGATCCTGTTACCATGGACACATCTGAAATCAGGCTACCTGATCCTGTTGACATGGACACATCTGATATCAGGCTACCTGATCCTGTTACCATGGACACATCTGAAATCAGGCTACCTGATCCTGTTACCATGGACACATCTGAAATCAGGCTCCCTGATCCTGTTTACATGGACACATCTGATATCAGGCTACCTGATCCCGTTGACATGGACACATCTGAAATCAGGCTACCTGATCCTGTTACCATGGACACATCTGAAATCAGGCTACCTGATCCCGTTTACATGGACACATCTGAAATCAGGCTACCTGATCCTGTTACCATGGACACATCTGAAATCAGGCTACCTGATCCTGTTACCATGGACACATCTGAAATCAGGCTACCTGATCCTGTTGACATGGACACATCTGATATCAGGCTACCTGATCCTGTTACCATGGACACACCTGAAATCAGGCTACCTGATCCTGTTACCATGGACACATCTGAAATCAGGCTCCCTGATCCTGTTTTCATGGACACATCTGATATCAGGCTACCTGATCCCGTTGACATGGACACATCTGAAATCAGGCTACCTGATCCTAATTACATGGACACATCTGAAATCAGGCTACTTGATCCTGTTACCATGGACACATCTGAAATCAGGCTACTTGATCATGTTTACATGGACACATCTGAAATCAGGCTACTTGATCCTGTTACCATGGACACATCTGAAATCAGGCTACTTGATCCTGTTTACATGGACACATCTGAAATCAGGCTACTTGATCCTGTTACCATGGACACATCTGAAATCAGGCTACCTGATCCTGTTGACATGGACACATCTGAAATCAGGCTCCCTGATCCTGTTACCATGGACACATCTGAAATCAGGCTCCCTGATCCTGTTACCATGGACACATCTGAAATCAGGCTCCCTGATCCTGTTTACATGGACACATCTGAAATCAGGCTCCCTGATCCTGTTACCATGGACACATCTGAAATCAGGCTACCTGATCCTGTTTACATGGACACATCTGAAATCAGGCTCCCTGATCCTGTTACCATGGACACATCTGAAATCAGGCTACCTGATCCTGTTACCATGGACACATCTGAAATCAGGCTACCCAGGGACTTGGATAAATGCAGAAAATTACCAAATCAAAATAAATGTTCTACCACAGGGAGCATCTTATTTTTGGGAAGCATATTTTATTCTGAGTTCAGACATATAACGTTTGCATGTGAAAACTACTTTGAGACGGATACATTCAATTGTTTCGAACTCTGGTCAGATACGCCGCCGGAACTTTGATCAAAATCGAATCAGATGTTAATTGGTCACATGCACACGTTTAGCGAAATGCATATATATTTTTTTTTTTAGGTTCCCCTTTCTGCAAAATCTGTGTCACCATCGGCCCAAGAGGGCATCTTTCTTAACTAATGGCGCGAGACCAGGGTTCAGATCCCACCAGTTAAGACGTTGGTTTCCAGACCGCGAGGTCAGGGTTCAGATCCCACCAGTTAAGACGCTGGTTTCCAGAGCGCGAGGCCAGGGTTCAGATCCCAGTTAAGACGTTGGTTTCCAGAGCGCGAGGTCAGGGTTCAGATCCCACCAGTTAAGACGCTGGTTTCCAGAGCGTGAGGTCAGGGTTCAGATCCCAGTTAAGACGCTGGTTTCCAGAGCGCGAGGTCAGGGTTCAGATCCCACCAGTTAAGACGCTGGTTTCCAGAGCGCGAGGTCAGGGTTCAGATCCCACCAGTTAAGACGCTGGTTTCCAGAGCGCGAGGTCAGGGTTCAGATCCCACCAGTTAAGACGCTGGTTTCCAGAGCGCGAGGTCAGGGTTCAGATCCCACCAGTTAAGACGCTGGTTTCCAGAGCGCGAGGTCAGGGTTCAGATCCCACCAGATAAGACGCTGGTTTCCAGAGAGCGAGGCCAGGGTTCAGATCCCAGTTAAGACGCTGGTTTCCAGAACGTGAGGCCAGGGTTCAGATCCCACCAGTTAAGACGCTGGTTTCCAGAGCGCGAGGTCAGGGTTCAGATCCCAGTTATGACGCTGGTTTCCAGAGCGCGAGGTCAGGGTTCAGATCCCAGTTAAGGCGTTGGTTTCCAGAGCGTGAGGTCAGGGTTCAGATCCCACCAGTTAAGACGCTGGTTTCCAGAGCGCGAGGCCAGGGTTCAGATCCCACCACTTAAGACGTTGGTTTCCAGAGCGCGAGGTCAGGGTTCAGATCCCACCAGTTAAGACGTTGGTTTCCAGAGCGCGAGGTCAGGGTTCAGATTCCACCAGTTAAGACGCTGGTTTCCAGAGCGCGAGGTCAGGGTTCAGATTCCACCAGTTAAGACGCTGGTTTCCAGAGCGCGAGGTCAGGGTTCAGATCCCACCAGTTAAGACGCTGGTTTCCAGAGCGCGAGGCCAGGGTTCAGATCCCACCAGTTAAGACGCTGGTTTCCAGAGCGCGAGGCCAGGGTTCAGATCCCAGTTAAGACGTTGGTTTCCAGAGCGCGAGGCCAGGGTTCAGATCCCAGTTAAGACGCTGGTTTCCAGAGCGCGAGGTCAGGGTTCAGATCCCAGTTAAGACGCTGGTTTCCAGAGCGCGAGGCCAGGGTTCAGATCCCAGTTAAGACGCTGGTTTCCAGAGCGCAAGGTCAGGGTTCAGATCCCACCAGTTAAGACGCTGGTTTCCAGAGCGCGAGGTCAGGGTTCAGATCCCAGTCAAGACGCTGGTTTCCAGAGCGCGAGGCCAGGGTTCAGATCCCAGTTAAGACGCTGGTTTCCAGAGCGCGAGGCCAGGGTTCAGATCCCAGTTAAGACGCTGGTTTCCAGAGCGCGAGGCCAGGGTTCAGATCCCAGTTAAGACGCTGGTTTCCAGAGCGCGAGGCCAGGGTTCAGATCCCACCTGTTACATACACATGTAGCCTAACACCCTTCCCTCCATGAACCAACTTCACTCACTTCTCTCCCTCAGGGTTCAGATCCCACCAGTTAAAACGTTGGTTTCCAAGGTTACTCACTTCTCTCCCTCAGGGTTCAGATCCCACCAGTTAAAACGTTGGTTTCCAAGGTTACTCACTTCTCTCCCTCAGGGTTCAGATCCCATCAGTTAAGACGTTGGTTTCCAAGGTTACTCACTTCTCTCCCTCAGGGTTCAAATCCCACCAGTTAAAACGTTGGTTTCCAAGGTTACTCACTTCTCTCCCTGCAGCTTGTTGGTCTTCACAATGAGGTCCTGGGTCTGATCCTTGGCTGCCTGTTGAAACACACAAGAGACCCGTAAGTAATTCAAGTTCTTCACAGTCATCTCAGCTGAAAGAAATTAACCAAATACAACTGTAGGTCCTTAGGCTGAAAAATAATGTATGTGTCAAAAGGCCCGGATCTAAAGTAGGTCACTATATAGGGAATAGGGAGCTATTAGAGACACAGCCCATGTCTGTTTTGGAAGTGATTTACAGTAGTTAGATACCTTTAATCTGCTGGTCATCTCTTAACAACAGGTGATTTACACGAGTTAGACAGATATTTTTTTATTTAACTAGGCCTACCCCCGTCAAACTCTAAACCGGACATCGCTGGGCCTATTGTGCGCCTCCCCTATGGGACTCCCAATCACGGCCGGTTGCGATACAGCCTGGAATCGAACCAGGGTCTGTAGTGACGCCTCTAGCACTGAGATGCAGTGCCTTACACGGCTGCGTAGCTCAGCAGGCACCTTCGATCAGATATACACTGCTCAAAAAAATAAAGGGAACACTTAAACAACACAATGTAACTCCAAGTCAATCAGTTTGATTTCACAGAAGTGTGATTGACTTGGAGTTACATTGTGTTGTTTAAGTGTTCCCTTTATTTTTTTGAGCAGTGTAGTTGAAGTCGGAAGTTTACATTCACCTTCAAACATTTAAACTCAGTTTTTCACAATTCCTGAAATTTAATCCAAGTAAAAATTCCCCGTCTTAGGTCAGTTAGGGTTACCACTTTATTTTAAGAATGTGAAATGTCAGAATAATAGTAGAAAGAATTATTTATTTCACATTCCCAGTGGGTCAGAAGTTTACATACACTCAATTAGTATTTGGTAGCATTGCCTTTAAATTCTTTAACTTGGGTCAAACGTTTCGGGTAGCCTTCCACAAGCTTCCACGAGCTTCCCACAATAAGTTGGGTGAATTTTGGCCCATTCTTCCTGACAGAGCTGGTGTAACTGAGTCAGGTTTGTAGGCCTCCTTGCTCGCACATGCTTTTTTCAGTTCTGCCCACAAATTTTCTATAGGATTGAGGTCAGGGCTTTGTGATGGCCACTCAAATACCTTGACTTTGTTGTCCTTAAGCCATTTTGCCAAAACTTTGGAAGTATGCTTGGGGTCATTGTCCATTTGGAGGACCCATTTGTGACCAAGGTTTAACTTCCTGACTGATGTCTTGACATGTTGCTTCAATATATCCACATCATTTTCCATTCTCATGATGCCATCTATTTTGTGAAGTGCACCAGACCCTCCTGCAGCAAAGCACCCCCACAACATGATGCTGCCACCCCCGTGCTTCACGGTTGGAATGGTGTTCTTCATCTTGCAAGCCTCCCCCTTTTTCCTCCAAACATAACGATGGTCATTATGGCCAAACAGTTCTATTTTTGTTTCATCAGACCAGAGGACATTTCTCCAAAAATTACAATCTTTGTCCTCGTGTGTAGTTGCAAACCATAGTTCGGCTTTTTTAAATATATAAATATTTAAATAAATATGCATATATAAATATATATATATGGATATAAATATGAACTGTATCGAACAAAACATACATGTATTGTGTAACATGAAGTCCTATGAGTGCCATCTGATGAAGATCATCAAAGGTTAGTGATTCATTTTATCTCTATTTCTGCTTTTTGTGACTCCTCTCTTTGGCTGGGAAAATAGCTGTGTTTTTCTGTGGCTATGTACTGACATAACATAATCGTTTGGTGTGCTTTCGCCGTAAATCCTTCTTGAAATCAGATTCACAACATGTGTAGCTTTAATTTTGTGTCTTTCATGTGTGATTTCATGAAAGATTGATTTTTATAGTAATATATTTGAATTTGGCGCGCTGCATTTTTCTGGCTTTTGGCCATGTGGGACGTTAGCGACATTTGTGGAGTGGTTAAAAAACAAGTTTTAATGACGCCAACCTAAGTGTATATGTAAACTTCCGACTTCAACTGTACATTCAATCTGCTGGTCAACTCTTCACAACAGGTGCTTTACAGTAGTTAGTTAGATACCTTCAATCTGCTGGTCAACTCTTCACAACAGGTGCTTTACAGTAGTTAGTTAGATACCTTCAATCTGCTGGTCATCTCTTCACAACAGGTGCTTTAGAGTAGTTAGTTAGATACCTTCAATCTGCTGGTCATCTCTTCACAACAGGTGCTCATGGCCTGGACGTCCTCGTGCACACTCTCAAGCTCCTAGGAGGAAGCAAAAACATGTCAAAGACAGTCATTCAATCAGTCTGTCTCCTTGCTGTATCTCCCTACTGTGTCTCCCTGCTGTCTCCCTACTGTGTCTCCCTACTGTGTCTCCCTGCTGTGTCTCCCTGCTGTGTCTCCCTGCTGTCTCCCTACTGTGTCTCCCTGCTGTGTCTCCCTGCTGTGACTCCCTCAATCAGTCTGCAAAGGTTATCAGGGCTTCTTGAATTTCACAAGCAGAATTTAACAAGCAAGAAGCCATATAACTATTTGTATTACACCTGTACCAGTGTTGTAGTACTCGGAGTCCAGGACTCTCTGACTCAAGTCTGATTTTCATGGCTTGTGACTCGACCATTGGTGATTCGGACTAGTGACTTGTATTTGCACTTGAACTGGATATAAAAGGGTATTTATGAGTGTGCATCAGGCTACGACGATGAGCAGAATATTAGCAGCGAGGGTTCTGTTCTCTAGCAGTGGGAAGGCAGCACCGCACCCCGGCACACTCAGCATACATCAGCTGGTGAGCTGCCATGATCGTGGGCAGGCAGGCTCCGCCTCCAGCTCCGCCTCCAATCATAGGCTACGCATTGCGCAAGCGATTCTCTTTTTGATATTGAAAACAAACACTAGCATTGAGTTTAATAGTAAACAACAGACTAGCTGCCATCTTTGAATCTGCTGTCTCGCTCTACCCTCCCACAGCCAGTTCTGACAAGTCTCCCTTTAGTTTTCACTCTGCAACCAAAAACCGACACAAATATCAGTGCGCAACTACACAAAAAAAAAAGTAACAGAACCAGATATACCATTCATTTATGTCGTAAATAAGTAGTGAAACACAGTTATTGAGTAGAACTTGTGAGGTGGTGATGAATATTAAATTACTTTTTACATTTTTTATTAGAGTTGTAGATATTCTGCCATCTGATGGCTACTAGAAACAATTTCATAATAAGACCTAGTATAAATTGATGGACTCGTGACTCGACCTTCAGCCATAGGGACTCGGGACTCGTGACTCGAGCACAGGGGACTTCGAACTTGACTAGAGGTTTAGTGACTTGACTACAACACTGCATTGTACTAGCTAGCTAGTAGTGAGCTGAAATGCAACGTCATTACACCTTTTTAAAACGCCACAGAAAATGACACTTCCAGGTTTAAAAATGGCAGCTAACACAATTTACGCCAACATCTCAGTTCGGTCGCTAACTTTATTTCGAATTTCAAAGGACCAACCCGATCTAATATCAACTAAATCACGTAATTTGAAGAGATTAAGAAAGTCTGATTTAGCTGATTAAACCACGCACATATTGCTATCTGATTTCACATCAAGTACAACAAAGTGCTTTAAAGGCATATGCATTCAGTCCCCCCTGTAGTCTAAAGTCTAAGTTAAACTTTCAACTAGCTACCTCTTTGACATCTTTAAATATCCTGGCAAACTCTTCGTTGATGTTCAGGCTCCGTCTCTCGATGTCCCCCCGCAGGTTCCGACGGGTCCGAAGACTGTTCTCTGTGAAGAACACCGACAGAGCCTTCAGAGCTTCCAACATCTCCTACAATACAAGAGGGATGGTTATCAATGCGACGTTGGCTAACACTGGATCGGCTAAAGTTGGCAAATAAATGACATGCCGTTTCTATTACTAAATGTAGTAGCGCTCGCCCCGTTTGTAGTCCTTCAAAAAAACTGAAAAGAGTTATCCATGGCTCGTTAATTAAAGCCTATGGAGAAATGAATAGAGTTTTTGGGATAAACACTGTAAATAAGGTCTGTGGTAAACACAGACCTAGATCTTTTTCTATAACGATAATAACAGTCAGATAACATTTATGAATTACAAAGCTTTTAATGTTCTTGCTTTGATTACATAAATACATCAACATTCACAGTGACGTCAGTCGACGAACAAAACGTATACTATTTTACCACAGACCTTATTTTAGTTGTTCATAAAGAGCCATGGCGTTGTTAGCCTCCGTTTGTGCTTATACAGAGATGTCAATACTAATGCTCTCTATGGAACAATTAGGAATGAGATATCAAATGAAATACAGAAATCGGTTAGCTTGCTAGATAGGAGATCACAAGTGCTATATATATGCGTTCCTCCTAGCTAGCGTTGAGATTTGACCAGTCATTTTCATCAACGAGGACTCGACTTGGTCTTACCTTGTCATTATCTAGCCTGGTCTCTAGAATCTTATTGAGTTTCCTAGACAGTGGGTTATTCTGCTGAGAAGGCACATTGCCACTGTTTTGAATTAAAGCGGTTTCAGTTGACATTTCGACTTTATTCTCTGACATTGTAAACAATCCTCTCCACGTCAACCAGGAAGATGTTTGGTGCGTCGGCAATAAATGTCCGGGTAGATACATAGAACACAAAGGCAGGAATAGTCCTGCATTGTGTAGTACAACCCTTATTATTACCAGTAGTATACTTTATTATTCGATTACAGAGTAACAATTTATGTTGTGTGCATGAACCCCTTATAGATTATATTATTCATATTGGTTATATAGTATGTCGGTTATAAAGAAAATAAAGGTAAACAAAGAAAATACATGGGATTACTTTTTTTTTTAAATAGATCTTCCCTAGAAAGACCAACATAAATAATCTTGTGAGGGGTATGAAAACCCCAACAATGACACAGAATGAATACATTGGATAGCTACACAGTCAAATATATTATTGCATTACATTGTAGAGGAATTGGATTGTGTCCTGCTCCGTGTTCACTCTAGACCTCTCAGAGGGAAACAAAGGTTATGACTTTCAGTGGTCTCTCTCTCTCTCTCTCTCTCTCTCACACACATGCATTGAAAAAAAAGGTTTGTAAATCAGCAGACGCTCTTATCCAGAGCGACTTACAGTGAGTGCATTCATCTTAAGACAGCTAAATGGGACAACCACACATCACATGCATAGAAAGTAAATGTTTCCTCAATAACGTTGCCATCAGTAGAGTCAAAGGGGGGGGGGGGGGGGGGGTGCAAGGCTGGTTCAGGTGTAATTAATTATAAAAAATAATTGGGGGGGTTGAGTTGAGGAGGAGAATTATTTAAGATACTGTTTGAAGAGTTTTGGGAGAGAAGAGCAACGATTGTGACGGCCCATGACCATCTGGGGAGGGGCTGAGTGGTTAGGGTTGGAGGAAAGGAGACAGAAAAGGAAACAAAGTAGTGATCAGAGACCTGGAGGGGGGTTGCAGTGAGATTAGTAGGAGAACAGAGACCTGGAGGGGGTTTACAGTGAGATTAGTAGGAGAACAGAGACCTGGAGGGGGGTTACAGTGAGATTAGTAGGAGAACAGATACCTGGAGGAGGGTTACAGTGAGATTAGTAGGAGAACAGAGACCTGGAGGGGGTTACAGTGAGATTAGTAGGAGAACAGAGACCTGGGGGGGTTACAGTGATATTAGTAAGAGAACAGAGACCTGGAGGGGGTTACAGTGAGATTAGTAGGAGAACACCGACCTGGAGGGGGGTTACAGTGAGATTAGTAGGAGAACAGAGACCTGGAGGGGGGTACAGTGAGATTAGTAGGAGAACAGAGACCTGGAGGGGGGTTACAGTGAGATTAGTAGGAGAACAGAGACCTGGAGGAGGGTTACAGTGAGATTAGTAGGAGAACAGAGACCTGGAGGGGTTACAGTGAGATTAGTAGGAGAACAGAGACCTGGGGGGGGGGGGGGGGGGTTACAGTGAGATTAGTAGGAGAACAGAGACCTGGAGGGGGGTTACAGTGAGATTAGTAGGAGAACAGAGACCTGGAGGGGGGTTACAGTGAGATTAGTAGGAGAACAGAGACCTGGAGGGGTTACAGTGAGATTAGTAGGAGAACAGAGACCTGGAGGAGGGTTATAGTGAGATTAGTAGGAGAACAGAGACCTGGAGGGGGGTTACAGTGAGATTAGTAGGAGAACAGAGACCTGGAGGGGGGATACAGTGAGATTAGTAGGAGAACAGAGACCTGGAGGGGGGTTACAGAGAGATTAGTAGGAGTACAGAGACCTGGAGGGGGTTACAGTGAGATTAGTAGGAGAACAGAGACCTGGGGGGGTTACAGTGAGATTAGTAGGAGAACAGAGACCTGGAGGGGGGTTACAGTGAGATTAGTAGGAGAACACCGACCTGGAGGGGGGTTACAGTGAGATTAGTAGGAGAACAGAGACCTGGAGGGGGGTACAGTGAGATTAGTAGGATAACAGAGACCTGGAGGGGGGTTACAGTGAGATTAGTAGGAGAACAGAGACCTGGAGGGGGTTACAGTGAGATTAGTAGGAGAACACCGACCTGGAGGGGGGTTACAGTGAGATTAGTAGGAGAACAGAGACCTGGAGGGGGGATACAGTGAGATTAGTAGGAGAACAGAGACCTGGAGGGGGGTTACAGAGAGATTAGTAGGAGTACAGAGACCTGGAGGGGGTTACAGTGAGATTAGTAGGAGAACAGAGACCTGGGGGGGTTACAGTGAGATTAGTAGGAGAACAGAGACCTGGAGGGGGGTTACAGTGAGATTAGTAGGAGAACAGAGACCTGGAGGGGGGTTACAGTGAGATTAGTAGGAGAACAGAGACCTGGAGGGGGGTACAGTGAGATTAGTAGGATAACAGAGACCTGGAGGGGGGTTACAGTGAGATTAGTAGGAGAACAGAGACCTGGAGGGGGTTACAGTGAGATTAGTAGGAGAACACCGACCTGGAGGG
The DNA here is from genome assembly GCF_029448725.1 of Salvelinus fontinalis. Lineage (NCBI taxonomy): Eukaryota > Metazoa > Chordata > Actinopteri > Salmoniformes > Salmonidae > Salvelinus > Salvelinus fontinalis. Next base: position 45,022,949 of record NC_074688.1, on the reverse strand, counting down.
GGGTTATAGTGAGATTAGTAGGAGAACAGAGACCTGGAGGGGGGTTACAGTGAGATTAGTAGGAGAACAGAGACCTGGAGGGGGGATACAGTGAGATTAGTAGGAGAACAGAGACCTGGAGGGGGGTTACAGAGAGATTAGTAGGAGTACAGAGACCTGGAGGGGGTTACAGTGAGATTAGTAGGAGAACAGAGACCTGGGGGGGTTACAGTGAGATTAGTAGGAGAACAGAGACCTGGAGGGGGGTTACAGTGAGATTAGTAGGAGAACACCGACCTGGAGGGGGGTTACAGTGAGATTAGTAGGAGAACAGAGACCTGGAGGGGGGTACAGTGAGATTAGTAGGATAACAGAGACCTGGAGGGGGGTTACAGTGAGATTAGTAGGAGAACAGAGACCTGGAGGGGGTTACAGTGAGATTAGTAGGAGAACACCGACCTGGAGGGGGGTTACAGTGAGATTAGTAGGAGAACAGAGACCTGGAGGGGGGACAGTGAGATTAGTAGGAGAACAGAGACCTGGAGGGGGGTTACAGAGAGATTAGTAGGAGTACAGAGACCTGGAGGGGGTTACAGTGAGATTAGTAGGAGAACAGAGACCTGGGGGGGTTACAGTGAGATTAGTAGGAGAACAGAGACCTGGAGGGGGGTTACAGTGAGATTAGTAGGAGAACACCGACCTGGAGGGGGGTTACAGTGAGATTAGTAGGAGAACAGAGACCTGGAGGGGGGTACAGTGAGATTAGTAGGATAACAGAGACCTGGAGGGGGGTTACAGTGAGATTAGTAGGAGAACAGAGACCTGGAGGGGGTTACAGTGAGATTAGTAGGAGAACACCGACCTGGAGGGGGGTTACAGTGAGATTAGTAGGAGAACAGAGACCTGGAGGGGGGTACAGTGAGATTAGTAGGAGAACAGAGACCTGGAGGGGGGTTACAGTGAGATTAGTAGGAGAACAGAGACCTGGAGGAGGGTTACAGTGAGATTAGTAGGAGAACAGAGACCTGGAGGGGTTACAGTGAGATTAGTAGGAGAACAGAGACCTGGGGGGGGGGGGGGGGGGGGTTACAGTGAGATTAGTAGGAGAACAGAGACCTGGAGGGGGGTTACAGTGAGATTAGTAGGAGAACAGAGACCTGGAGGGGGGTTACAGTGAGATTAGTAGGAGAACAGAGACCTGGAGGGGTTACAGTGAGATTAGTAGGAGAACAGAGACCTGGAGGAGGGTTATAGTTAGATTAGTAGGAGAACAGAGACCTGGAGGGGGTTACAGTGAGATTAGTAGGAGAACAGAGACCTGGAGGGGGGTTACAGTGAGATTAGTAGGAGAACAGAGACCTGGAGGGGGTTACAGTGAGATTAGTAGGAGAACAGAGACCTGGAGGGGGTTACAGTGAGATTAGTAGGAGAACAGAGACCTGGAGGAGGGTTACAGTGAGATTAGTAGGAGTACAGAGACCTGGAGGAGGGTTACAGTGAGATTAGTAGGAGTACAGAGACCTGGAGGGGGTTACAGTGAGATTAGTAGGAGAACAGAGACCTGGGGGGGTTACAGTGAGATTAGTAGGAGAACAGAGACCTGGAGGGGGGTTACAGTGATATTAGTAGGAGAACAGAGACCTGGAGGGGGTTACAGTGAGATTAGTAGGAGAACACCGACCTGGAGGGGGGTTACAGTGAGATTAGTAGGAGAACAGAGACCTGGAGGGGGATACAGTGAGATTAGTAGGAGAACAGAGACCTGGAGGGGGGTTACAGTGAGATTAGTAGGAGAACAGAGACCTGGAGGAGGGTTACAGTGAGATTAGTAGGAGAACAGAGACCTGGAGGGGGTTACAGTGAGATTAGTAGGAGAACAGAGACCTGGAGGGGGGTTACAGTGAGATTAGTAGGAGAACAGAGACCTGGAGGGGGGTTACAGTGAGATTAGTAGGAGAACAGAGACCTGGAGGGGTTACAGTGAGATTAGTATGAGAACAGAGACCTGGAGGAGGGTTATAGTGAGATTAGTAGGAGAACAGAGACCTGGAGGGGGTTACAGTGAGATTAGTAGGAGAACAGAGACCTGGAGGAGGGATACAGTGAGATTAGTAGGAGAACAGAGACCTGAAGGGGGGTTACAGAGAGATTAGTAGGAGTACAGAGACCTGGAGGGGGTTACAGTGAGATTAGTAGGAGAACAGAGACCTGGGGGGGTTACAGTGAGATTAGTAGGAGAACAGAGACCTGGAGGGGGGTTACAGTGAGATTAGTAGGAGAACACCGACCTGGAGGGGGGTTACAGTGAGATTAGTAGGAGAACAGAGACCTGGAGGGGGGTACAGTGAGATTAGTAGGATAACAGAGACCTGGAGGGGGGTTACAGTGAGATTAGTAGGAGAACAGAGACCTGGAGGGGGTTACAGTGAGATTAGTAGGAGAACACCGACCTGGAGGGGGGTTACAGTGAGATTAGTAGGAGAACAGAGACCTGGAGGGGGGACAGTGAGATTAGTAGGAGAACAGAGACCTGGAGGGGGGTTACAGAGAGATTAGTAGGAGTACAGAGACCTGGAGGGGGTTACAGTGAGATTAGTAGGAGAACAGAGACCTGGGGGGGTTACAGTGAGATTAGTAGGAGAACAGAGACCTGGAGGGGGGTTACAGTGAGAATAGTAGGAGAACACCGACCTGGAGGGGGGTTACAGTGAGATTAGTAGGAGAACAGAGACCTGGATGGGGGTACAGTGAGATTAGTAGGATAACAGAGACCTGGAGGGGGGTTACAGTGAGATTAGTAGGAGAACAGAGACCTGGAGGGGGTTACAGTGAGATTAGTAGGAGAACAGAGACCTGGAGGAGGGTTACAGTGAGATTAGTAGGAGAACAGAGACCTGGAGGGGTTACAGTGAGATTAGTAGGAGAACAGAGACCTGGAGGGGGGTACAGTGAGATTAGTAGGATAACAGAGACCTGGAGGGGGGTTACAGTGAGATTAGTAGGAGAACAGAGACCTGGAGGGGTTACAGTGAGATTAGTAGGAGAACAGAGACCTGGGGGGGGGGGGGGGGGTTACAGTGAGATTAGTAGGAGAACAGAGACCTGGAGGGGGGTTACAGTGAGATTAGTAGGAGAACAGAGACCTGGAGGGGGGTTACAGTGAGATTAGTAGGAGAACAGAGACCTGGAGGGGTTACAGTGAGATTAGTAGGAGAACAGAGACCTGGAGGAGGGTTATAGTTAGATTAGTAGGAGAACAGAGACCTGGAGGGGGTTACAGTGAGATTAGTAGGAGAACAGAGACCTGGAGGGGGGTTACAGTGAGATTAGTAGGAGAACAGAGACCTGGAGGGGGTTACAGTGAGATTAGTAGGAGAACAGAGACCTGGAGGGGGTTACAGTGAGATTAGTAGGAGAACAGAGACCTGGAGGAGGGTTACAGTGAGATTAGTAGGAGTACAGAGACCTGGAGGAGGGTTACAGTGAGATTAGTAGGAGTACAGAGACCTGGAGGGGGTTACAGTGAGATTAGTAGGAGAACAGAGACCTGGGGGGGTTACAGTGAGATTAGTAGGAGAACAGAGACCTGGAGGGGGGTTACAGTGATATTAGTAGGAGAACAGAGACCTGGAGGGGGTTACAGTGAGATTAGTAGGAGAACACCGACCTGGAGGGGGGTTACAGTGAGATTAGTAGGAGAACAGAGACCTGGAGGGGGATACAGTGAGATTAGTAGGAGAACAGAGACCTGGAGGGGGGTTACAGTGAGATTAGTAGGAGAACAGAGACCTGGAGGAGGGTTACAGTGAGATTAGTAGGAGAACAGAGACCTGGAGGGGGTTACAATGAGATTAGTAGGAGAACAGAGACCTGGAGGGGGGTTACAGTGAGATTAGTAGGAGAACAGAGACCTGGAGGGGGGTTACAGTGAGATTAGTAGGAGAACAGAGACCTGGAGGGGTTACAGTGAGATTAGTATGAGAACAGAGACCTGGAGGAGGGTTATAGTGAGATTAGTAGGAGAACAGAGACCTGGAGGGGGTTACAGTGAGATTAGTAGGAGAACAGAGACCTGGAGGAGGGTTACAGTGAGATTAGTAGGAGTACAGAGACCTGGAGGAGGGTTACAGTGAGATTAGTAGGAGAACAGAGACCTGGAGGGGGGTTACAGTGAGATTAGTAGGAGAACAGAGACCTGGAGGGAGGTTACAGTGAGATTAGTAGGAGAACAGAGACCTGGAGGGGGTTACACTGAGATTAGTAGGAGAACAGAGACCTGGAGGGGGTTACAGTGAGATTAGTAGGATAACAGAGACCTGGAGGGGGGTTACAGTGAGATTAGTAGGAGAACAGAGACCTGGAGGGGGGTTACAGTGAGATTAGTAGGAGAACAGAGACCTGGAGGGGGGTTACAGTGAGATTAGTAGGAGAACAGCCTCTAGTAAAGATGAGGTCAAGCGTATTGCCTGTCTTGTGAGTTGGAGGGGCTTGAGGTCAAAAGAGGCAAGGACGGGAAAGAGAGAGTTGGAAAGAAGGGCACCTGGTGGGCGATAGATGACAATAATGTTAAGCTTGTGTGGACAAGTGACAGTGACAGCATGGAATTAAAATGAGAAGATGGATAGGTGAGAGAGGCGAGAAAAGAGAAAATCTCGTTTTAGGAGAAATTAGTAGACCTGTGTCACCACCGCGACGACCAGATGCTCACGGACTTTGAGGCGAAACATAGTCAGATGAAGGAAGTGCAGCTGGAGTAGCAGTGTCCTCTGGGGTGATCCATGTCTCTGTCGGGGACAAAAAAAAGTCAAGGGACTGAAGTGCAGCTGGATTAGCAGTGTCTTCTGGCATGATCCATGTCTCTGTCGGGGACAAAAAAAGTCAAGGGACTGAAGTGCAGCTTAGTCTGAGATGAACTCGCCGTTCTTGACCGCAGATCAGCAGTTCGTAACGCTGCCAGAGACCTGAAATTCCACATGGGTTGTGGGCGCAGGGTAGACTAAATCAGAAGGGTTGCAGTGGGGAGCGTCTGTAAAGTCAACAGCAGGGTTCCCCAACTGGCGGCACACGGGCCCGAATTTGTCCCACGGGTGGTTTTATTTTTACCCCCAATGTTTTCTGAGCAAAACATTTACAAACGACAACAACAAAATGATGATGATATGAAATGATGATGTTTTAGTCAAATATTATATCTGTTTTGGGCTTATTGCGGTCAATTTGCAGTTTACAAAAAAAATGTTAAAAAAAATAATAATTAAAACAATTTATCCCATTTTTCTCCCCAATTTTCGTGGTATCCAATCGCTAGTAATTACTACCTTGTCTCATCGCTACAACTCCCGTACGGGCTCGGGAGAGACAAAGGTCGAAAGCCATGCGTCCTCCGAAGCACAAAAAAGTAGACCACTGGGAAGACAGGCAGCAGTTCACACTACAAGTAGACCACTGGGAAGACAGGCAGCAGTACACACTACAAGTAGACCACTGGGGAGACAGGCAGCAGTTCACACTACAAGTAGACCACTGGGAAGACAGGCAGCAGTTCACACTACAAGTAGACCACTGGGGAGACAGGCAGCAGTTCACACTACAAGTAGACCACTGGGAAGACAGGCAGCAGTTCACACTACAAGTAGACCACTGGGAAGACAGGCAGCAGTTCACACTACAAGTAGACCACTGGGAAGACAGGCAGCAGTACACACTACAAGTAGACCACTGGGAAGACAGGTAGCAGTTCACACTACAAGTAGACCACTGGGGAGACAGGCAGCAGTTCACACTACAAGTAGACCACTGGGAAGACAGGCAGCAGTTCACACTACAAGTAGACCACTGGGAAGACAGTAGGCAGCAGTTCACACTACAAGTAGACCACTGGGAAGACAGGCAGCAGTTCACACTACAAGTAGACCACTGGGAAGACAGGCAGCAGTTCACACTACAAGTAGACCACTGGGAAGACAGGCAGCAGTTCACACTACAAGTAGACCACTGGGAAGACAGGCAGCAGTTCACACTACAAGTAGACCACTGGGAAGACAGGCAGCAGTTCACACTACAAGTAGACCACTGGGAAGACAGGTAGCAGTACACACTACAAGTAGACCACTGGGGAGACAGGCAGCAGTTCACACTACAAGTAGACCACTGGGAAGACAGGTAGCAGTTCACACTACAAGTAGACCACTGGGAAGACAGGTAGCAGTTCACACTACAAGTAGACCACTGGGAAGACAGGCAGCAGTTCACACTACAAGTAGACCACTGGGAAGACAGGCAGCAGTTCACACTACAAGTAGACCACTGGGAAGACAGGCAGCAGTTCACACTACAAGTAGACCACTGGGAAGACAGGCAGCAGTTCACACTACAAGTAGACCACTGGGAAGACAGGCAGCAGTTCACACTACAAGTAGACCACTGGGAAGACAGGCAGCAGTTCACACTACAAGTAGACCACTGGGAAGACAGGCAGCAGTACACACTACAAGTAGACCACTGGGAAGACAGTAGGCAGTTCACACTACAAGTAGACCACTGGGAAGACAGGCAGCAGTTCACACTACAAGTAGACCACTGGGAAGACAGTCAGCAGTTCACACTACAAGTAGACCACTGGGAAGACAGGCAGCAGTTCACACTACAAGTAGACCACTGGGAAGACAGGCAGCAGTTCACACAACAAGTAGACCACTGGGAAGACAGGCAGCAGTTCACACTACAAGTAGACCACTGGGAAGACAGGCAGCAGTACACACTACAAGTAGACCACTGGGGAGACAGTCAGCAGTTCACACTACAAGTAGACCACTGGGGAGACAGTCAGCAGTTCACACAACAAGTAGACCACTGGGAAGACAGGCAGCAGTTCACACAACAAGTAGACCACTGGGAAGACAGGTAGCAGTTCACACTACAAGTAGACCACTGGGAAGACAGGCAGCAGTTCACACAACAAGTAGACCACTGGGAAGACAGGCAGCAGTTCACACTACAAGTAGACCACTGGGGAGACAGGTAGCAGTTCACACTACAAGTAGACCACTGGGAAGACAGTAGGCAGTTCACACTACAAGTAGACCACTGGGAAGACAGGTAGCAGTTCACACTACAAGTAGACCACTGGGAAGACAGGCAGCAGTTCACACTACAAGTAGACCACTGGGAAGACAGGCAGCAGTTCACACTACAAGTAGACCACTGGGAAGACAGGCAGCACTTAAAGTAGATGGCACTAGCTAGCAAAAAGACAGTACTAGACCACAACAGATAAAGACAACAAAAAAAATGATACATATCACTCTAGGAGATATCAGGAGTCCTCTAGCTATAGAATGAAGCACGAAGCAAATAGAGAGAGATTGTGTGAATAATTCACAGCCATGTTCTCTCATCTTGGTTTTGTAACTCCACTGGGCTGCTGCATCCTCCCTCTGCTTCATCTCCAGCTTGACACACACATTTTTCATCAGCATTATGTCAAATTGGTTGGCCTCTTTTTCAGTGAAACACACACAGGCATTGATGGTGGCCCATCAGAAGGCATTGCCCAGATCTGATTTAGAAATAAAACGAATAAGGAAACTAATGTTGCATTATAATGCCATTCAATTCCACAATCTCAAGTTTCTTGTGTGTGTGTGTGTGTGTGTGTGTGTGTGTGTGTGTGTGTGTGTGTGTGTGTGTGTGTGCGTGCGTGCGTGCGTGCGTGCGTGCGTGCGTGCGTGCGTGCGTGTGTGTGTGTGAGTAGGAGAGAGAGAGGTGGGAGGAAAGAGAGAGAGATTTACACTGAAATTGAGAGAGGAAGAGAAAGAGAGGAAGAGAAAGAGATGAAGAGAGAGAGAGTGAGGAAGAGGCGGTTAGAGAGAGGGAGAGAGAGAGAAAAAGAGAGAGAGAGAGTGAGAGGGGGGAGAAAGTGAGAGGGGGAGAGAATGAGTAAGATGGGAAGAGAGAGTGAGAGGGGGAGAGAGGGAGAGAGAGTGAGATAGAGAGAGAGAGAGAGAGAGAGAGAGAGAGAGAGAGAGAGAGAGAGAGAGGGGGGGAGAAAGAGTGAGAGGGGGGAGAGAGAGAGTGAGAGGGGGAGAGAGAAAGTGAGAGGGGGAGAGAGAGAGAGAGGGGGGAGAGAGAAAGTGAGAGGGGGAGAGAGAGAGAGAGAGAGAGAGAGAGAGAGAGAGAGAGAGAGAGAGAGAGAGAGAGAAGGGGGGAGAGAGAAAGTGAGAGGGGGAGAGAGAGAGAAGGGGAGAGAGAAAGTGAGAGGGGGAGAGAGAGAGAAGGGGAGAGAGAAAGTGAGGGGGAGAGAGAAAGTGAGAGGGGGAGAGAGAGAGAGAAGGGGAGAGAGAAAGTGAGAGGGGGAGAGAGAGAGAGAGAAGGGGAGAGAGAAAGTGAGAGGGGGAGAGAGAGAGAGAAGGGGGAGAGAGAAAGTGAGAGGGGGAGAGAGAGAGAGAAGGGGGAGAGAGAAAGTGAGAGGGGGAGAGAGAGAGAATGAGACACATTTGTGAGTGTAATGTTTACTCTTATTTTGTTTTTGTTTTATTATTTTTATATTTTAGTATGGAGGTCGATTTTGGCCAACAAAAATGTAATCGCTAATTTGCTACGTGAGGCTTGTTCGATCGAATAGAAGTTTAGTAATGGTTAGATTGTTACAAATGCACTGATATAGGTGGACACACATTGCATTTCAGCAACTTTGAAAAAAAACGACTTTATCTCGGAGTTGTGCCTGTTGGTCACATGCGTATCTTCCCTCTCATCGACACGAATGGTCCCACCGATCTCCCCACCTGTCTTTTATCTTTGAGGACATGTTTGTTAGAGCGGTCACTTGACTATTGTGTCAATATAATAGATAATATTTGGTATATAGAGCAATAATAATGACATTTTAATAGGAACTAACAGAGACTAACTCCGCCATGGCTCGTAGACCAAAGCCTATGGGGAAATTAATTAACTTTTTTGTAAGCTTTTTGGGTAAATAATGAAAATAAGGTTTGTAGTAAACACTGGCTTGGGAGATCTTATGTGTTTTGTTCTAATGAGATAATCTACATTTATCTACAGTCATTTATCCTAATCAAAACAAGTAAAAACCTAATGATGTGCTAACATGTAAAAAATAAAATAAATCTACACCTCAGGTTGGATGCCTTTGATGTCTAGCTAACAGGCTTAGTTTACCTTTTCAGACGGACCCAAAGTCTCGCATGGACAACATAATTCAGGAACCTATAAAACGAACACCTTCCAGCTATAGAGATATGGTTGCAGCTTTGAGCAAAACAATAGACCATCCTTACGTTTTTTGTTCAAAGCTGGTAAGCAAACCTTTTTAAGCATTTATGTCATTTAAAAAAAAAACACATAAAGGCGTCATTCTTATTAATGGTCATGTTAACTGACTGAGATTATCCTGTGTTAACCTCCGACCTTATTAACTTAGTCTATAGGTATGAATGGCTAATAGAACCACAGGTAAATAATTTCCGGTTTTTAGGACTACACGCTGGCGAGCTCTATGGCCAACGAACTATGGTAGAAAATGCTAACTCATTTCCGGTTTTTAGAACTACACGCTGGCAGCTGTATTCCGAGCCGCACGGCCGCCCCTGGATGGACGTTTTGTGTGATTGATGTTCCCCTCTAGAGCGTGTTTCACAGACTCTCCGCTCACAACAGTCTGAATGTGGTTCCGCGGTTGGCGTCAGCTCCAACTCCAGCTCTGTCCGAATCGCAGCGTTTCTCTTTCACTGCTCACAGCAAGATAACATATTTGGGGATCTCTATTGCCAACTACTACATTGCTCATCAACGCTGAAAGTTACAGCTTTTTTTCCCGATACCATTGACTATTTTGGGGGATAATTATTTTGCGTTTTTTGTTGTTGTTGTCGATCTGTGAAGTTAGTTTCAGTTTTTGGTTTTCTCCGCGATTGGGATATTAAGACCAGAAGACTAATCTAACAACCAAGTCGTTCATCATGTAGGCTAAGTTGTCTTTTTATGTGTTACTTTTGTCGTGTATTTGGAAATATTCTTAGATCTGTATAGTGTTTATTCTTTACCCGAGTAGAGTTCAGCTTTGTCACACAGGCTTGTCCCCGTCCCCCACTCTTCACGTCCTACACTGGCTTCTCTGTGCATTCCACCATACAGACTCCGGAGTAGTTGACCATACTTGATAAATAGCGTATCAAACTAATTTTAATAATCTACTAGTCTAGTGCAAAACACATTCGTGTGCGTAATACAGTTATCGCCTATTCGTGATTAATTACGGGTTCTTCACCAGAGCATCATCATCTAGCCAGTATTGCAAACCAATAGGCTGGCTACGTTACATCGGAAACCTAGATTAATTGGAGACCGTAAACCAAGATTAATAGGCATTTGTGAATGAATTATGGGATAGGGATAGAAGAAAAAGAAAAATGATGAATCCCCTTTGTGTTACATTCTCAATTGTCTTTTGATGCGCTCAGTCTTGCGTGCTCTTTCTCTCTGCTTGGTAGAATTCTGCCCATGCAGCAGCTGAAGTTGTGTGTGAGAATTGATTTGAATAAAGTGAGATGCATTGCATAATTTATTTTTTGTTGTAATAGAATATATGATGTAGCCTCATATTTATTTGGAACAGTGTTTGCCTTTGTGAATGGTGCCGCGTTCACTTGCTCGAGCTAGAAAACGCGGACATTTCCCCGACTTGCTAACTCAAATCAAATGTTATTTTTCACATGCTTCGTAAACAACATGTGTAGACTAACAATGAAATGCTTACTTTTAGGCTCTTTCCAACAATGCAGAGATTAAAAATTAACAGCACAAGGAATAAATACACAATGAATAACGACTACTTGGCTATATACACAGGGTACCAGTACCGAGTCTATGTGCAGGGGTACGAGGTAATAACTTGGCTATATACAGTACCAGTACCGAGTCGATGTGCAGGGGTACGAGGTAATAACTTGGCTATATACAGTACCGAGTCGATGTGCAGGGGTACGAGGTAATAACTTGGCTATATACAGAACCGAGTCGATGTGCAGGGGTACGAGGTAATTAAGGTAGATATGTACATATGGGTAGGGATAAAGGGACTAGGCAACAGGATAGATAATGAACAGCAACAGCAGCTTATGTGATGAGTCAAAAGAGTTTTAGTGCAAAACGGGTCAATGCAGATAGTCTGGGTAACTATTTAGTAATCTTATGGCTTGGGGGGTAGAAGCTGTTCAGGGTCCTTTTGGTTCCAGACATGTTGCATTGGTACTGTTTGCCGTGTGGTAGCAGAGAGAACAGTCTATGACTTAGGTGGGTGGAGTCATTGACAATTTTTAGGGACTTCCTCTGACACCGCCTGGTATAGAGGTCCTGGATAGGGAAGTGCCTAGTAGTCAGCCAAAACTAGTATTGTTACAGATATGGGCAATTTTCTGTATACGGTTATGTAAAAAAATATATAATAATTGTAATTACTGTGATCTTAAAAAAAAAAGAATGATGGTGACACTGAGGAACGTGAAGCTCTCGACCCGTTCCACTACAGCCCCGTCGATGTGGCTGGAGCCGTGCTGGGAGCTCTTGTACCCTGTAGTCCACCATCAGCTTCTTTGTCTTGTTCACGTTGAGGGAGAGGTTGTTGTCCTTGCACCACACTGCCAGGTCTCTGACCTCCTCCTTATAGTCTGTCTCATCGTTGTCAGTGATCAGGCCAATCACCGTCGTGTCGTCAGCAAACTTAACGATGGTGTTGGAGTCGTGCACTGCCACAGTCGTTGGTGAACAGGGAAAACAGGAGGGGACTAAGCACGCACCCATGAGGGGCCCCCGTGTTTCAAGTTTAAAGTTTTATTAGTTGTATCTACGGGATACGCATGGTATACATTGTACAACAAAATGCTTGCTTGCAGGTTCTTTCTCGAAAATGCAACAACAATAAGTAATCATAAAACTAAGTATATAAACATAAAGTAAATGTCTCAGTAGAATAGAATAAACATTTTAGCATTAGTATAATACAGGAAGGCATAATTTATAGTCCAATATTTACACGTGTATTTGGAAAGGGGGAGATGAGGGGCAAGTGTATAAATAGAGCAGGTTAATAAGAGTCTGGTAGCAGCATGTAACGTGTACACTGGGAGTTGGGAATCAAGTACAGAGAGTGACTTTAATAATAAATAACACATGGAACAAAACAAGAAACACGAGTAGCGGACAGACATGAAACAATAACGCCTAAGAACCAAAGGTAGTGACATATATAGGGAAGGTAATCAGGCAGGTGATGGAGTCCAGGCGAGTCTGATGAGGCGCTGGTGGACGTAACGATGGTGACATGTCAAATTGTATTGTTCACATACCCATGGTTAGCAGATGTTAATGCGAGTGTAGCGAAATGCTTGTGCTTCTAGTTCCGACCATGCAGTAATATCTAACAAGTAATCTAACAATTTCATAACAACTACCTTATACACACAAGTGTAAAGGAATGAATAAGAATATGTACATATAAATATATGGATGAGCGATGGCCGAACGGCATAGGCAAGATGCAGTAGATGGTATAGAGTACAGTATATACACATATGAGATGAGTAATGTAGGGTATGTAAACATTATATAAAGTGGCTTTGTTTAAAGTGACTAGTGATACATTTATTACATAAAAAGTTTTATTATTAAAGTGGCTAGAGATTTGAGTCAGTATGTTGGCAGCAGCCACTCAATGTTAGTGATGGCTGTTTAACAGTCTGATGGCCTTGAGATATAAGCTGTTTTTCAGTTTCTCGGTCCCAGCTTTGATGCACCTGTACTGACCTCGCTTTCTGGATGATAGCAGGGATGAACAGGCAGTGGCTCGGGTGGTTGTTGTCCTTGATGATCTTTTTGGCCTTCCTGTGACATCGAGTGGTGTAGGTGTCTTGGAGGACAGGTAGTTTGCCCCCGGTGACGCGTTGGGCAGACCTCACTATCCTCCGGAGAGCCTTGCGGTTGTCGGTGGAGAAGTTGCCGTACCAGGCGGTAAAACAGCCCGACAGGATGCTCTCGATTGTGCATCTGTAAAAGTTTGTGAGTGTTTTTGGTGACAAGCCGATTTTCTACAGCCTCCTGAGGTTGAAGAGGCGCTGTTGCGCCTTGTTCAAAACGCTGTCTGTGTGGGTGGACCAATTCAGTTTGTCCGTGATGTGTACGCCGAGGAACTTAAAACATTCCACCTTCACTACTGTCCCGTCAATGTGGATAGGGGGGTGCTCCCTCTGCTGTTTCCTGAAGTCCACGATCATCTCCTTTGTTTTGTTGAGTGTGAGGTTGTTTTCCTGACACCACACTCCGAGGGCCCTCACCTCCTCCCTGTAGGCCGTCTCGTCGTTGTTGGTAATCAAGCCTACCACTGATGTGTCGTCTGCAAACTTGATGATTGAGTTGGAGGCTTGCTTGGCCAGGCAGTCGTGGGTGAACAGGGAGTACAGGAGGGGGCTGAGAACACACCCTTGTGGGGCCACAGTGTTGAGGATCAGCGGGTGGAGATGTTGTTTCCTACCCTCACCACCTGGGGGCGGCCCGTCAGAAAGTCCAGGACCCAGGCACACTGGGACGATGGTGGTCTCCTTAACGCAGGTGGGGACTACAGTCTGGAACAGGGACAGATTTAAGATGTCCAGAAGACTCCCGCCAGCTGTTCAGCACACACTCTAAAGATGCAGCCAAGGATGCTATCTGGGCCGTCGGCTTTGTGAGTATTCACTCTATTTGAGAGTTTTCCTCACGCCAGCCTCGGAGAGTGAAAGCACCTGGTCGTCCGGAACAGCGAGAGTCTCCCTGAATGGCTCGGTATTGTCTGCCTCGAAGCGAGCATAGAATGTGTTAAGCTCGTCTGGGGAGGGTGGCTTCGGTGGGCACCGCACAGCTGGATTTGCCTTTGTAGTTTGTGATAGTCTGTAGTCCTTGCCACATGCAATTGAAGTCTTGAGTTGTCGAACATCAATTCAAGTTTGAGTCTGTATTGTCTTTTTGAATTTGCGGCGCTTGTACCTGCTTGCCTTGTACGAGTCATCTGGGTTCGTTCTGCTGACATTGACTGCTGCAGTACGGTCTCACAGCATGCTACGGATTTCTCCTTTCATCCAAGGTTTTTGGTTGGGGTACGTCTGGATTGATATTGTGGGTACACCATCATCAACACATTTCCTATTGAAGCCTGTAACTGACTATGTATATTCCTCAATGTTGATGGATGAGTCCTGGGTGAATGAGTTTGTACATATTCCACTCAGTATTCTCAAAACAGTCCTGCAGCATTGAGTCTGCCTCCTCTGTCCAGCGCCTCACTATTCTCTGTGTTGGTGGCTTCCTCTTGAGTTGCTGCTTGTAGGCGGGAAGTAAGAACAGAGAGACGTGATCTGATTGACAGATGCGGGGGCACGTCACAGATGTTTGTGTATACATGGTCAAGCATTCTGAATCCTGTTTTGCGGCAGGATACATGTTGGTGATATTTTGGGGAAGTTTGTTTTAGACAGGCTTGGTTAAAGTCACCGCGACAATAAAAACTGCTTCCTGGTGAGAGGATTTTTCCTGTCTAATGATCTTGTACAGTTCGCTAAGAGCCGTCTTGGTGTTTGCTTGTGGTGGCATGCACACAGCTGTGATAATAACACAAGTGCGTTCCCTCTGCATATAGTGGGGGTCTGCATTTTAGCATCAAAACTCCAGGTCGGGTGAACAGGAGCTTGCAATGTTTTCAAATTCGGTACACCAGGAATTGTTCCCCCAGACTCTTACCAGAAGCCGCCGTTCAATCCATTTGGAATATTGAGAAGCCTTCTGGTTGAATAGCAGAGTTGAGTGTATCGTCCGTAAGCCACGTCTCAGTAAAAACAAAGTCACAACATTCCCTGATGGCCTTCTGCGATTGAAACCTTGCTCTGAGTTCACATAGTTTATTTTCCATTGATGATACATCAGGTTACTAGGAAGAGGAGGCTGTGTAGCCTGTCTTTTCAGCTTGGAGTCCCCCTTTGCTTCCTCATCTTCGTCGCCGGTGCTGCCTTAGGTCATCTCGGCCAGGAGCAACAAGTAAGCCCGCTGTGCTTGGAACAGAGGAGCGAATGTTGTATTCCAGCTCTGGGGGGCTGAGAGATAAGTGTGTAGCTTCCGGTTCATGTTCCAGAAGTGTTTGTCGGTCATAGGAAATTATTGCATGAACATTCTGAGCAAACAAAGTAAAAATAAACAAAAAAATGTAAAATAAAAAAAGCAAGTTAAGCATGAACCTACAAGACGCTCGCTCTCCTCAGCTCTGCCATCTTATCCGTGCTGAGGGTCAGCGTGGCGGATGTGCTGTTGCCAACCCTCACCACCTTGGGGCGGCCTGTCAGGAAGTCCCAGGTTCCCGAGCTTGGTGGGCACTATGGTGTTGAACGCTGAGCTATAATAAATGAACAGCATTCTCACATAGGTGTTCCTTTTGTCCAAGTGGGGGAGGGCATTGTGGAGAGAAGTACAGATTGCTCAATCTGTGGATCTGTTGGGGCGGTATGCAAATTAGAGTGGGTCCAGGGTGTCTGGGATGATGGAGTTGATGTGAGCCATGACCAGCCTTTCAAAGCACTTCATGGCTACAGATGTGAGTGCTACAGGGCGACATATAGACAGGTTACTTTGGCGTTCTTGGCACAGGGACTATGGTGGTCTGCTTGAAACAGGGGTATTACAGACTGGGTCAGAGAGAAGTTAAAAATGTAATTGAAGACAGCGCCAGCTGGTCAGCGCATTGCTGAGTACGCGTCCTGGTAATTCGTCTGGCCCCATGGCCTTGTGAATGTTAACCTGTTTAGAGATTTTAATCACATCGGCTACGTAGAGATTGATCACAAGGTCATCCAGAACAGCTGGTGATCTCATGCATGGTTCAGTGTTGCTTGCCTCGAAGCGAGCAGATGGAATTTACCTCGTCTGGTAGGTTCGCATCACTGGACAGCTCGCGGCTGGGTTTCCCTTTGTAATCCTTGATGGTTTGCAAGCCCTGCCACATCCGACTAGCGTCAGAGCCGTCGTAGTAGGATTCAATCTTAATCCTGTATTGACGTTTTGACTGTTTTATGGCTCATCGGAGGTCGTAGCGGGATTTCTTATAAACGTCCAGATTGGTGTCCCGCTCCTTGAAACTGGTTGTAGTTATACACGTGCCGCGTTCAACCAGGAAGCAAGTTGTACATTTCAGAGTTTCCAAGTTCCGACTAGCACGTGAACTTGGCATGAATGCATGATGCTGTTCTAGCCTACACTGTTAAAATGAAGTGTTCTGTAACACTTAAAATAGTGGCAACTGAGCTGCCACCAACTTTAGCTTTGCTGCAGTTTTGAAACATTGGTGTAAGGAGATATGAGCAATGTTCGCTCCAAAAAATGTGTCATTCAGCAATTTTCAGGTCTGCTGACTTGAACGTTGTGAAAATTCTGTGCAACTTCCAGCGTGCGCTTACTGTGAACTAGTATTACTAGGCTACGCTGGCTACGCTACTCGCTTTAAGTCACAGTTTCAGACAGTGGTCAAGTAGGCTATTGTGGATGATCACAAGGTAGGCCTGCAAGAGTGGCCTGCCATCAAAAACAATGGAGAAAATACATCCCATAACATTTTAACATGGAAATAGCTGTTCTATCATTCAGACTACAGTAGCAGCCAATGGTGTTGTGTTCCATGAGAAATAATAATCACGAGGCCTTGACATTAACCTGTTTATCCACTTGTCCTTCAGACGAGGAGGTGACTGAACATGTTGTGTTGTTTGATGCAAGAAACCACTTTACAAAATGAAATGCATTATTATTCCCATACCATTATTACAGCGAATCAGACAAATTATGCTACTCTCTGTTTTTTTATCTTTATTTAACTTGGCAAGTCAGTTAAGAACAAATTCTTATTTTCAATGACGGCCTAGAAACAGTGGGTTAACTGCCTTGTTCAGGGGCAGAACGACAGATTTGTACCTTGTCAGCTCGGGGATTAGATCTTGCAACCTTTGCAGTTACTGGCCCAACGCTCTAACCACTAGGCTACGCTGCCATTTATTGGTTACTTAGCTTATCCAAGCCTTTCTCAAAATACAACACTGCCCCTTTTAATTATAAAAAAAAAGCTCTTTACCTGACTCGCTTTTTCAAAGATGTCTTGTGCTCTTGTAAGAAGCAATCACTCACCCATTGCTGACCACAAATGGTTTATAACTGGCCTAATAACTCACTAACTAGCAGAGGATATGAACAAATGTGGTCACGTGGCTACATGCAGCTTTCAGTTTGATCTCAAAACAAGCTCATCTACTCACGACCGCTCATGCTGTAAACACAGTCCAGTTCACAGTGAATGGCACAGATCCATATATGGCAATGGTCTATTTGCATATAGTCCTACTTCATCTCTGATTGGTTATGCCACACTGGTCTGTGTAGAGTACGTGTGTGTCGTGTGAGTCGTGTGTGTCAATGCAATAAAATCCTACTCTGATGCGTTCTGCCTACAACAAAACAAAACTCTTGCATAGTTTGTTTTACTTACAAAGTCTTGCAAAGTTCGTTTTGTTTTGGTATGTTGCATTGAAAGTGGCTAATATTGGCATTGATTCATTCACAATTCCCACAGTAAAGGGACATGTTGATAGTGTTAACTAAAGGGGAAAACTCTAGAAAGTTAGATTAAATTCAATCCCGTGCTTCTCTATGTGGGCTCATATTTCTTCTGCACAGCAGTAACCTACGCCCAGGCGTAGCTTACAGGGAATATTGGTTATGAGACAGATTTGAGGTGTATTGAAACAGTCATGACATGGTGTGTTGTAACACCAATTAATCAAGAGTTGTGTAGACGACTGAGAGCACTAACCAGGAAGAAGGTTGAAAACACTATTTTGGTGTTTCCTGTCTAGTGAAGAATTAGATCCCTTCTTCTGGAGTTTCTAAACACTGTAAACATCCCTTCTTCTGGAGTTTCTAAACACTGTAAATTGAAGCCCCTCTTTTTGTATATTCCCTGTTCTAATATGGTGTTCTGGTAAACTCCTCATTGGTAAATCCAAAAGGTCTAATGTACAGATTTATGCTATAAAAAAATATATTGTTGTTTTTTTGTGAAAATGCAAATTAATACGTTTGTCCCTGGATAATAATTCAGCAGTAAAAAAAATATTTGTTCAAGACATGATTTTGAAGCTTCAAATGCTTTATCTTCAAATGATCAAATAACAACAAAGCATTAACAGGCCATTCACATTTTTATATTGATTAACTAAGACGGTTCAAAGATCTGTAAGGTATTTGTCATATTCATATTCTTGAAAGTCAAGGGAAATATGGCATTATATTTCAAATTCATGGGGGGAAGAAAAATACAGGCAATGCACTCATACTAAACTTGTACAAAACTTCAGCCCAGAGTTCAATGCAATCCACCAGCATATCCCTTATGCTAATGCTTCTGACCTGAGTCGTTATATTCAGATGATTGTACATGGAAGGTTGTTCAGATGTATTGAATCACAGTACCGCTAAATGATATTTCATTTGACATTAGTCTGTGAAGCTTGTCTTGATTGGCTGTGGGTAGGATTGGCCAGCCTGTGGGCAACGTAGTATATATAATATATGTGTATATATGTATATATATATATATGTGTATATATGTTTTCTGCAGGGAGAGAAATTATTATTATTATGATTATTATTATTCTATAATTAAGTTATTAACTGATTTAATATTAATACATTGCAATATGAATATACTATATATATATATATATATATATATATATATATATATATATATATATATATATATATATATATATATATATATATATATACAGTGGGGCAGAAAAGTATTTAGTCAGCCACCAATTGTGCAAGTTCTCCCACTTAAAAAGATGAGAGAGGCCTGTAATTTTCATCATAGGTACACTTCAACTATGACAGACAAAATGAGGGAAAAAAATCCAGAAAATCACATTGTAGGATTTTTTATGAATTTATTTGCAAATTATGGTGGAAAATAAGTATTAAGTATGGGAGAACTTGCCCAATTGGTGGCTGACTAAATACTTTCCCCCCCCCCACTGTATATGTGTATATATGTTTTCTGCAGGGAGAGAAATTATTATGATTATTATTTTTCTATAATTAAGTTATTAACTGATTTAATATTAATACATTGCAATATGAATATACTGCACAATGATTTAACATATCAATAGCAATATGCAAAATGCATATACATGAATGAAGTTATCTGAATATGAATGTCCAAAGTGGGATGCAGTAACGTGGTGTGGTAGTCCAAAGCTAGAGGCTAAAGGCTAAAATGGCAGTGGCTATATAGTGCAGTGGTGAAAAGAGAACCCAATTGTCATACTTGAGTAAAAGTAAATAGAAAATAGAGATGGAAAATGACTCAAGTAAGAGTATTTCTGTCTGTAATAAAGCCATTTTGTGGGGGAAAACTCATTCTGCCAAGTGGGTGGGCCTGGTTCTCCAGTGGGTGGGCCTGGCTGCCAAGTGGGTGGGCCTGGCTGCCAAGTGGGTGGGCCTGGTTGCCAAGTGGGTGGGCCTGGCTGCCAAGTGGGTGGTCCTGGCTGCCAAGTGGGTGGTCCTATGCTCTCCAAGGCCCACCCATGGCTGCACCCCTACTCAGTCCTGTGAAATCCATAGATTAGGCCCTAATGAATTTATTTTAATTGACTGATTATATGAACTGTAACTCAGTAAAATTGTAGAAATTGTTGCATGTTGCATTAATATTTTTTGTTCAGTAGACATGTTCTGGGTATCATATCACTTACATTGGGTTTACGTTCAAACACCAGATCTTAGATTAGGTGCACTGCTTTTAATGGTTTCATTACACAATCATGTTGTTTTGAGTCTCTATTTTTACAGTGTACTCTCTCTCTCTCTCTCTCTCTCTCTCTCTCTCTCTCTCTCTCTCTCTCTCTCTCTCTCCGCAGGGGACAGAAGTCAGTCAGTACGTGGGGAGAGACAGAGACATGCTGGTAGTCTAGGCCCGTGGTGGAGTCAAGAACACAACAAAAGCTAAATCTCCTTTTAGTCTATTCTGGCGACGTCTTCTAGTTCTATAATAGTGAAACGCCATGGCCTCCAGCTTGACCTGTGCTGGTGTAATCTGGACCCTCCTCTCCCTGCTCTGTGCCGCTGCCTCCTGCGTCGGCTTCTTCATGCCTTACTGGCTACTCGGTTCCCAGATGGACAAGCCGGTCTCGTTCGGCACCTTCCGGCGGTGCTCGTACCCGGTGCGCGACGAGGAGAGCCAGGCCACAGTGATACTGGAGCAGTGTGGGCGTTACGCCTCCTTCCAGGGGATACCTAGTCTGGAGTGGAGGATCTGTACGGTGGTGACGGGCGTGGGCTGTGGTCTGCTGCTCCTGGTGGCCCTCACAGCCCTCATGGGATGTTGCATCTCTGACCTCATCTCTAGGACCATCGGACGTGTTGCCGGGGGGATACAGTTCGTTGGAGGTGAGTCAGCCTGTTCCCTCTGTTTACACCATAAGGGCTAAAACGGTTCTCTACCACCTTAACGCTCTATTCCAAACTTCTATTTTCTCTCACTGTGAGTTAGTTCACTAACAACCTGATGTCTGTTTACATTAGAACCTATAGTGAATGGCGTCAGGTTCTGTACTAGCTCCCAAAAACACAGAATGTTTACGGTGTGATGTCTGGTTACCCGAGACTAGCTCTCTACCTTCAGTTGACCCCGGAAGTCCCTCAACTCTCCATCACAGACTATTGTGATTCAGTGGTTCAACTGAACAGTTATGCTCTTTCCTCTTTTCATTCGTAGTAAAGCCCTGACATCAGTAGATGTCACAAAGTGTTCATACAGAAACCCAGACTAAAACCCTAAACGGTAAGATATGCAAATGTGAAGAGGCGACTCCGAGATGTTGGCCTTCTAGGCAGAGGTCCTCTGTCCAGTGTCTGTGTTCTTTTGCCACATCTTAATCTTTTTTTAAATATTGTCCAGTCTGAGATATGGCTTTTTCTTTGCAACTCTGCCTAGAAGGCCAGCATCCCGGAGTCGCCTCTCCGCTGTTGACGTTGAGACTGGTGTTTTGCGGGTACTATTTAATGAAGCTGCCAGTTGAGGACTTGTGAGGCATCTGTTTCTCCAACTAGACACTCTAATGTACTTGTCCTCTTGCTCAGTTGTGCACCGGGGCCTCCGGTGCACAACTTTCTATTCTGGTTAGAGCCAGTTTGCGCTGTTCTGTGAAGGGAGTAGTACACAGCGTTGTACGAGATCTTCAGTTTCTTGACAATTTCTCGCATGGGATAGCCTTCATTTCTCAGAACAAGAACAGACTGACGAGTTTCAGAAGAAAGTTATTTGTTTCTGGCCATTTTGAGCCTGTAATCGAACCCACAAATGCTGATGCTCCAGATACTCAACTTGTCTAAAGAAGGCCCGTTTTATTGCTTCTTTAATCAGGAAAACAGTTTTCCGCTGTGCTAACATAATTGCAAAAGGGTTTTCTAATGATCAATTAGCCTTTTAAAATTATAAACTTGGATTATCTAACACAATGTGCCATTGGAACACAGGAGGGATGGTTGCTGATAATGGGCCTATGTACGCCTATGTAGATATTCCATTAAAAATTAGCCGTTTCCGGCTACAATAGTCATTTACAACATTAACAATGACATTTCTAAGTGACCCCAAACTTTTGACCGGTAGTATATATTTGACCTCTCAACTTCCCTATCAAATCAGAAAACCTAAGAAAATTTACAACGATGAAAAAATGGTTTGATGAAGAATGCAAAAAAACGAAGAAAGAAATTGAGAAACCTATCCAACCAAAAACATAGAGACCCAGAAAACCTGAGAATATGCCTTCACTATGGTGAATCACTAAAACAATACAGAAATACACTACGGAAAAAGAAGGAACAGCACGTCAGAAATCAGCTCAATGTAATTGAAGAATCCATAGACTCAAACCACTTCTGGGTTAATTGGAAAACACTAAACAAACAACAACACAAAGTGTTATCTATCCAAAACTGAGATGTATGGGTAAAACAATCTCCAATCCTTTTTGGCTCTATAACAAAGGGAGAAAAACATATACATGATCAAATACAAATCTTAGAATCAACTATTTAAGACTACCAGAACCCACTGGATTCTCCAATTACAGTTGAAGTCGGAAGTTTACATACACCTTTGCCAAATACATTTAAACTCAGTTTTTCACAATTCCAGACATTTTATCCTAGTAAAACATTCCCTGTCTTAGGTTAGTTGGGATCACCACTTTATTTTAAGAATGTGAAATGTTAGAATAATAGTAGAGAGAATTATTTATTTCAGCTTTTATATCTTTCCTCACATTCCCAGTGGGTCAGAAGTTTACATTCACTCAATTAGTATTTGGTAGCATTGCCTTTAAATTGTTTAACTTTGGTGAAACGTTTTGGGTAGCCTTGCACAAGCTTCCCACAATAAGTTGGGTGAATTTTGGCCCATTCCTCCTGACAGAGCTGGTGTAACTGAGTCAGGTTTGTAGGCCTCCTTGCTCGCACACACTTTTTCAGTTCTGCCCACACATTTTCTATAGGATTGAGGTCAGGGCTTTGTGATGGCCACTCAAATACCTTGACTTTGTTGTCCTTAAGCCATTTTGCCACAACTTGGAAGTATGCTTGGGGTCATTGTCTATTTGGAAGACCCATTTGTGACCAAGCTTTAACTTCCTGACTGATGTCTTGAGATGTTGCTTCAATATATCCACATAATTTTCCTACCTCATGATGCCATCTGTTATGTGAAGTGCACCAGTCCCTCCTGCAGCAAAGCACCCCCACAACATGATGCTGCCACCCCCGTGCTTCACGGTTGGGATAGTGATCTTTGGCTTGCAAGACTCCCCCTTTTTCCTCCAAACAGTGAATTATAAGTGAAATAATCTGTCTGTAAACAATTGTTGGGAAAATTACTTGTGTCATGCACAAAGTAGATGTCCTAACCGACTTGCCAAAACTATAGTTTGTTAACAAGAAATTTGTGGAGTGGTTGAAAAACAAGTTTTAATGACGCCAACCTAAGTGCTTGTAAACCTCTGACTTCAACTGTATATATCTGCGAATTGGCACTAGAACAGTCTGCAGCACCGAGCCTCACCCTACTAGATTCTGGTGCTTCTGTCCCCAACCCAGGAGGGCCTTGAACACCTAGGAGCACCTAGATCTTCTGCACAGATTCTGCCAGACCTGGGCCCTGGCAGTAAATCTCAGTAAGACAAAAATAATGGTGTTCCAAAAAAGGTCCAGTTGCCAGGACCACAAATACAAATGTTATCTATACACCGTTGCCCTAGAGCAACACAAAAAATGATACGTACATCAAAAGAAAGATATAATTCGACATACCAATTAGGATCTGGCAAAAAATATTTGAATCCATTATAGACCCCATTGCCCTTTATGGTTGGGAGGTCTGGGGTCCGCTCATCAACCAAGAATTCACAAAATGGGACAAACACCAAGTTGCGACTCTGCATAAATATCCTCTGTGTACAACATAAAACACCAAATAATGCATGCAGAGCACAATTAGGCCGATACCCGCTAATTATTAAAATCCAGAAAAGAGAGGTTAAATTCTACAACCACCTAAAAGGAAGCGAATCACAAACCTTCTATAACAAAGCCATCACCTACAGAGAAATTAACCTGGCTGGTCCTCGGGCTCTGTTCACAAACACAAACACACCCCACAGAGCCCCAGGACAACAACACAATTAGACCCAACCAAATCATGAGAAAACAAAAAGAGAATTACTTGACACATTGGAAAGAATAAACAAAAAACTAGGCCAAAGGCAAACTAATCCTAAACAGAGAAGACACAGTGGCAGAATACCTGACCACTGTGACTGACCCAAACTTAAGGAAAGTTTTGACAATGTACAGACTCAGTGAGCATAGCCTTGCTATTGAGAAAGGCCGCCGTAGGCAGACATGGCTCTCAAGAGAAGACAGGCTATGTGCACACTGCCCACAAAATGAGATGGAAACAGCTGCACTTCCTAACCTCCTGCCCAATGTATGACCATATTAGAGACACATATTTCCCTCAGATCACACAGACCCACAAATAATTAAAAAACAAAACCAATTTTGATAAACTCCCATATATACTGGGTGAAATACCAGTTTGCCATCACAGCAGCAAGATTTGTGACCTGTTGCCACAAGAAAAGGGCAACCAGTGAAGAACAAACACCATTGTAAATACAACCCATATTTATGTTTATTTATTTTCCCTTTTGTACTTGAGCTATTTGCAGATCATTACAACACTGTATAGAGACATAATATGACACTTGAAATGTCTTTTGTGAGTGCAATGTTTACTGTTCATTTTTGTTGTTTATTTTCACTTTTGTTTATTATCTAGTTCACTTGCTCTGGCAGTGTGGAGGCTGGGGACTTGAAACATTTAGGAGGATGGAAGACCCACGGTATATGTGTGGATCGAACGACAAAAAAAGCAAATTCGAAAAATCATCAATGACAAATGATTTTTAACCCAAAACGTTTAATAAAGACATTTATAGTAAAACATTATGGGGAATGGGAATGAGAGGGCTACTGACGGTGTTGAGAAGGGCAGCAGTGATTGGATGAGGGTATAAGGCAGGGGTTGAGGTGTTCAGAGACTTCAGTCCAGAACAGGTGTTGAGGTGTTCAGAGACTTCAGTCCAGGACAGGGGTTGAGGTGTTCAGAGACTTCAGTGCAGGACAGGGGTTGAGGTGTTCAGAGACCTCAGTGCAGGTCAGGAGTTGAGGTGTTCAGAGACTTCAGTGCAGGACAGGGGTTGAGGTGTTCAGAGACCTCAGTGCAGGACAGGAGTTGAGGTGTTCAGAGACTTCAGTGCAGGACAGGGGTTGAGGTGTTCAGAGACCTCAGTGCAGGACAGTATTGAGGTGTTCAGAGACCTCAGTGCAGGACAGTATTGAGGTGTTCAGAGACCTCAGTGCAGGACAGTATTGAGGTTCAGAGACTTCAGTGCAGGACAGGGGTTGAGGTGTTCAGAGACTTCAGTGCAGAAAAAGGTTCATCATGGATAGATGGTGTTAAAGATGAGCTCAACTCCTCCACTAAGGACAAGATTTGACTGGAAAGAAAAAACTCAACACACAGTTAGACAAAAGCTAAGAAGGAGTTAGTCCAAGCAAGGAGTAAAATCACATTGATGTGTAATATTTAACCTTTATTTAACTAGGCAAGTCAGTTAAGAACAAATTCTTATTTACAATGACGGCCTACCCCGGGCAAACCAGGACGACGCTGGGCCAATTGTGCTACAGCCTGCAATCGAACCAGGGCCTGTAGTGACGCCTCTAGTACTGAGATGCAGTGCATTAGACTGCTGCGCCACTCGGGAGACTCATGTGGAGCCCAAATAATGCGAGCGTGTTTGTGATTAGGAAATGGGGAATAACAGGTAGCAGAGGACCGGGGATTCAGTTCTTTAGAGGTCACAGGACTGTTCAGTTCTTTAGAGGTCACAGGGCTGTTCAGTTCTTTAGAGGTCACAGACCGTTCAGCTCTTTAGAGGTCACAGGGCTGTTCAGTTCTTTAGAGGTCACAGGGCTGTTCAGTTCTTTAGAGGTCACAGGGCTGTTCAGTTCTTTAGAGGTCACAGGGCTGTTCAGTTCTTTAGAGAGTCACAGGGCTGTTCAGTTCTTTAGAGGTCACAGGGCCGTTCAGTTCTTTAGAGGTCACAGGGCTGTTCAGTTCTTTAGAGGTCACAGGGCTGTTCAGTTCTTTAGAGGTCACAGGGCCGTTCAGTTCTTTAGAGGTCACAGGGCCGTTCAGTTCTTTAGAGGTCACAGGGCCGTTCAGTTCTCCAGAGGGCCATGGGTGGAGCGTGGGGGAATTACTGTTGAAAACAAAATTAAAATGAATATCAATTCATTGCAAAATCGGTAACATAATTTCATTAACAATTCAACTAATGTAAACGTAATTATAATGGGGAAAAACATGTTAAAGCCTTACTTTAAAGATGAAGTCCATTCTTCTCATAGTCTGGTTGGCAAACTGGTCGATGGCCTTCTCGTACCAGTGAAGACTTTTCTGCAGCGATTTTAAGAATGATCCTCTCTGTAGGTAAGACTGCGAGGTTCCTCAGTCTCTCTTGTCTCACAGTGTTTCCGAGAGTAGCTCTTCAGCCTCTCGAGGCGGGAGAAGCTTCGCTCCATCCCAGCTGATGTTGCCCCCCCATAGTGGCAACGAGGCACATGAGCCTGTACAGCTCAGTGCATCGCTTCATCAAGTCCACTGCTCTTATAGTGCAGGATTGCGTCACACAGCTTTGGTTCCCTTCAATCTCCTCAGTAAACCACTTGCAGCTCTGTTTTCAGTCTCTTCCTGGCCATAGGTCTGCAATAGGCTTTTGTCAGAGGATCATCTGAAGCATTTTCTCTTTTAAAGAATAAAATGTACTTTTTATCTAACAACTTCAGGAATCGCATGCTGTCCAGGCTTTAGTACCTCGGTGCTATCCGAGACTTGATGTTATCATGAATTGAGTCATACAGTGCCTTGTAGGTGTGCCTTACATCCTGAGTGCCCTGCCTGGTGCTACCTCCTATGAAAGATCTCTGGATCCTCTTGTCATGCTTGCTACCTTCTCATATATGGCAATGAATGCTACATCAGACTTGTGCTCCTCCATGCTGCTAGTCAGATTCTCTATTCTTCTCTTACAGTAGGTTACATCCATGGCTTTCTGCTGCACTATGTCAAATACAACATCTGTGTGAGTAAATATCTCCTCAAAAAGTAGAAGTAGGGCCTCACGAGTGGCGCAGTGCTAGCTGTGCCACTAGAGATCCTGGTTAGAGTCCAGGCTCTGTCTCAGTGGTCTGAGACACTGCATCACAGTGCTAGCTGTGCCACTAGAGATCCTGGTTAGAGTCCAGGCTCTGTCTCAGTGGTCTAAGGTTCTGCATCGCAGTGCTAGCTGTGCCACTAGAGATCCTGGTTAGAGTCCAGGCTCTGTCTCAGTGGTCTAAGGTTCTGCATCGCAGTGCTAGCTGTGCCACTAGAGATCCTGGTTTGAGTCCAGGCTCTGTCTCAGTGGTCTAAGGTTCTGCATCGCAGTGCTAGCTGTGCCACTAGAGATCCTGGTTCGTGTCCAGGCTCTGTCTCAGTGGTCTAAGGTTCTACATCACAGTGCTAGCTGTGCCACTAGAGATCCTGGTTCGAGTCCAGGCTCTGTCGAAGCCGGCGGTGCACAATTGGCCCAGCGTTATCCGGGTTAGGGGAGGGTTTGGCCGGCCCGGGATGTCCTTGTCCCATCTCGCTCTAGCAACTCCTGTGGTGGGCCGATCGAATGCACGCTGACACGGGTCACCAGGTGTACGGTGTTTCCTCCGACACATTGGTGCGGCTGGCTTTCCGGTTAAGCAGTGTCAAGAAGCAGTGCGTTGTGTTTTGGAGTACGCACGGCTCTCGACCTTCACCTCTCCCGAGTTGCAGCGATGGGACAAGACTGTAACTACCAATTGGGGATATAAAAATATATATAATATAAAAAAGTTAGAAGTAAATTTTTGTTTATCAACATCTTCCAGCTTTGCCTTTAACCCGTCTGAACCTTGACACAGTGTCATCATCCATGGTAAGGTTCTCTATGATCAGTGGAGACTCGTCATTCAGGGCTGTTTTGAGCCCCTTTTCTTGGGTGGGTTGCCTGTTTTGCATGCTATTTTTGCATTAATACGTGTCACATATCAGTTTGCAAACAATGTAAAAAATAAAATAAAATAAAAAAATCAATGAGTCAGATGATCCTCTGACAAACATGGTCTCTTTTTTGTTTTCTTGAGTAAGGCAGCTCCAAAATGCAGGTGTTTCAGCCTAGCTCAGTGCTTTCTGTGGTGGTGGGGCAGCCAGCGGAAAATACGGAGCCTAGGGGTTGGTAATGTTCTCTAGTTGCGCCTTGATTGGGTAATGTTCTCTAGTTGTGCCGTTATTGGCTCAGTGTTCTGTCGCTCATGGGGACCCTATGTCACCGCCAAATCTAAGGGTAGATCTCGAAAATTCAAACCCCTTGGGTGCTGCCATAGAGTTACATTAGAAGTGCCCATCCAAGAAGGCTCAAGGTCATTGGTCACAGATAAAATGATGTCAAATCAAGTTATATCTACAGTAGCTTTGATTGGACTGATCATGTCAACATCATACTTTCAAATTCTTAGCTAGAAAGCTGGCAGTCATTATCATGGCTCAAGTCGACAATCTACTGGCAAATCCTTTTCAATCCTTTTCAATCCTTGTCTTATGAAGATAAATTATACATATAGAAACGTGTCGTTGCTCATTGGTCATTGGACATAAACATTACACAACAAGTTGGACATCGCAAATTAAACAATGCGTGGTTACGAAGGAATCAGTGGCTAACTGCAAGCATTGCAAAGCAATCACAGGCCTGCTATTCAGTGGAGTGGCTGTGTGGTCCCAAGTCTGTGTTTAAGGGTCTCTTTTCATCCAGGATGATTTTAAAACAACTATTTACTCTGAACTGGGAAATCTGACATCATTGAGTTCAGGACAGCTGGAAACTCGGGGAAAAACGAGTTTCCGACTGACAATATATTTTGAACGGTCATCCAACTCGGAATTGTAAATCAGGAACTCTGGCCTCTTCTAGAGCCACGACCTGAAGATCACTGACGTCATCATGATTCAACCTTGTTTTTTTTTCTTGTTTATTTCCACATTCCCAGTTGTCTTGAAAGCACCATGAATCCAGAGAATCACAGACTTTGATGACAAAGTTTGATGACAAAAGGACCACAAAAGACCTCCGCACCACCTTCCTGTTCAAGTGAGAACAGCACAACAAGTCCAGAAATGTCTTGTATGCGGTCGAAGTTACTGTAGACCTTCATGACAAAACAGTGTATTTAATCAATTATTTGGTGACATGAATATATTTAGTATAGTTTTATCACATTTTTAAAAACTTTTTAATGACATTTCACTGAGGAGGATGGTCCTGCCCTTCCTTCTCTGAGGAGCCTCCTCTGGTTTACATTGCTAAAGCAAGTGAAATTATCACGCCTGCTCCCGCTCTCCCTCTAGGGCGCCAGGCTGCCCTTCATTACGCACGCCTGTCACCATCATTACGCGCACCAGCGCTCATTGGAGTCACCTGGACTCCTTCACCTTGTTGATTGCCCCTTTTTATATCTGTCTGTTCGTCAGTTGGTTCCCCGTGCATTAATATCGTTATGTTTTCATGTCCAGACGCTGTTCTGTCCTGTTTCAATGCAGGGACCGAGAGACTGAAAAACAGCTTCTATCTCAAGGCCATCAGACTGTTAAACAGCCACCACTAACATTTAGCGGCCGCTGCCAACATACTGACTCAACTCCAGCCACTTTAAAAATGGGAATTGATGGAAATTATGTAAAAACGTACCACCAGCCACTTTAAACAATGCCACCTAATATAATGTTTACATACCCTACATTACACATCTCTTATGTATATGTATATACTGTACTCTATATCATCTACTGCATCTTGCCATCTTATGTAATACATGGACCACTAGCCACTTTATACTATGCCACTTTATGTTTACATCCCCTACAGTACTCATCTCATATGTATATACCGTACTCTATACCATGTACTGCATCTTGCCTATGCCGTTCTGTACCATCACTCATTCATATATCTTTATGTACATATTCTTTATCCCTTTACACTTGCGTGTATAAGGTAGTAGTTGTGGAATTGTTAGGTTAGATTACTTGTTGTTATTACTGCATTGTCGGAACTAGAAGCACAAGCATTTCGCTACACTCGCATTAACATCTGCTAACCACGTGTATGTGACTAATAAAATTTGATTTGATTTGATTTGATTTGATTTCATGTCCATTGTTAATTAAATGTTCACTCCCTGTATTTGTTTCTCGTCTACCAGCGTCAATCCTTACAGAAATAGATAATAAACAAAAGTGAAATAAACAATACAAATGAACAGTAAACAACACACTCACAAAAGTTCCAAAAGAATAAAGACATTTCAAATGTCATATTATGTGCAAATAGTTAAAGTACAAAAGGGAACAGAAATTAAATAAACATTAATATGGGTTGTATTTACAATGGTGTTTGTTCTTCACTGGTTGCCCTTTTCTTGTTGCAACAGGTCACAAATATTGCTGCTGTGATGGCACACTGTGGTATTTCACCCAGTAGATATGGGAGTTTATCAAAATTGGATTTGTTTTCGAATTCTTTGTGGGTCTGTGTAATCTGAGGGAAATATGTGTCATACATTTGGTAGGAGGTTAGGAAGTGCTGTTCAGTTTCCACCTCATTTTGTGGGCAATGTGCTCTCTCGCTCTTTCTCTCTCTCTCTCTCTCTGTGTTTCTCTCTGTCTCTGTTTCTCTCTGTGTGTCTGTCTGTCTCTCTCTGTCTCTCTGTGTGTCTCTCTCTGTGTGTCTCTCTCTCTCTCTCTCTCTCTCTCTGTGTTTCTCTCTGTCTCTGTCTCTTCTCTCTTCTCTCTTGTTCTCTCTGTGTGTCTCTGTGTGTCTCTGTCTGTCTCTCGCTCTGCTCTCTCTCGCTCTGTCTGTCTCTCTCACTCTCTCTCTGTCTCTCGTTCTCTCTCGTTCTCTCTCTCGTTCTCTCTCTCTCTCTCTCTCTCTTTCTCTCTTCTCTTCTCTGCTGGTGTAAGAAGTTGTGGTGCTCTGGCTCTCTCATTAAGTTTAACCGTTCACACACATTCTGTGGTTTGCCTCTCTGCTATTACCCCGTCACAGCCTAGCTCAGGGAAGACAGGAGAATGACTGAAGAGAAGTGAATTACTGCTACTGTAATTGGGAGCATGTGGTTTCTCTCACAGCCTGCAGTTAAGTAAGATCTCTCATGTTTGATTCAGATTGAGAGAGAGAGAGGAGTTGTGACAACACTTTGGGACCACTTCTGATTTAAAAGGGCTTTATAAGTATATTTGAATGATTTCAATCAAACTTTATTAGTCACGTGCGGCGAATACAACAGGTGTAGACCTCACAGTGAAATGCTTACTTATGAGCCCCTAACCAGCAATGCTGTTTTAAGAAAATATGTGTAAGAATAAGAAATAAAAGTAAAAAGTAATTTAAAGAGCAGCAGTATAATAACAATAGCGAGACTAAACACAGGGGGGGGGGGGGGGGGGTACCGGTACAGAGTCAATGTGCGGGGGCACCGGTTAGTTGAGGTAATATGTACATGTAGGTAGAGTTATTAAAGTGACTATGCATAGATGACAACATAGAGTAGCAGTGGTGTGGAGGGGAGGGTTGTGGGGGGGGGGGGGGGCAATGTAAATATTCTGGGTAGCCATTTGATTAGATGTTCAGGAGTCTTATGGCTTGGGGGGTAGGAGTTGTTTAGAAGCCTCTTGAACCTAGACTTGGCGCTCTGGTACCGCTTGCCGTGCGGTAGCAGAGAGAACAGTCTATGACTGGGGTGGCTGGAGTCTGACATTTTTTAGGGCCTTCCTCTGACACTGCCTGGTATAGAGGTCCTGGATGGCAGGAAGCTTGGCCACAGTGATGTACTGGGCCGTACGCACTACCCCCCTCGGCCTCCGTCCTGAGGTCGGAGGCCGAGCAGTTGCCATACCAGGCAATGATGCAACCAGTCAGGAGGTTAGGGTTAGGGTTAGTGATGTAACCGCTCAGGATGCTCTTGATGGTGCAGCTTTAGAACCTTTTGAAAATCTGAAGACCCACGCCAAATCTTTTCAGTCTCCTGAGGGGGAATAGGTTTTGTCGTGCCCTCTTCACGACGGTCTTGGTGTGTTTGGACCATGATAGTTTGTTGGTGATGTGGACACCAAGGAACTTGAAGCTCTCAACCTGCTCCACTACAGCCCCGTCGATGAGAATGGGGGCGTACCCGGTCCTCCTTTTCCTCTAGTTAACAATCATCTCCTTAGTCTTGTTCACGTTGAGGGAGAGGTTGTTGTCCTGGCACCACACAGCCAGGTCTCTGACCTCCTCCCTATAGGCTGTCTCGTTGTTGTCGGTGATCAGGCCTACCACTGTTGTGTCATCTGCAAACTTAATGATGGTGTTGGAGATGTGCCTGGCCGTGCAGTCATGAGTGAACAAGGAGTAGCGCCGCCTCTGGGTGAGCCTTTTTCTGTTTGCTTATGGCGGAATACAGCTCATTCAATGCTGTCTTAGTGCCAGCATCAGTCTTTGGTGGTATGTAAACAGCTACAAAAAATACAGATGTAAATTCTCTAGGTAGATAGTGTGGTCTACAGCTTATCATGAGATACTCTACCTCAGGTGAGCAAAACCTCAAGACTTCATAAGATTTCATGCACCAGCTGTTGTTTACAAAAATACATAGTCCGCCGCCCCTCGTCTTATCAGACGCCTCTGTTCTATCCTGCCGGTACGGCGTATAACCAGACAGTTTTCAATGTCATGTTGGTAGTTTAATCTTCCGAGTAGGTCATCGATTTTATTTTGCACGTTTGCTAGCAGAATGGAAGGAAGTGGGGGTTTATTCGATCGCCTACGAATTCTCAGAAAAGCAGCCCGCCCTCTGTCTCCTTTTTCTCCGCCTTCTCTTCACGCAAATTACGTGGATCTGGGCCTGTTCCCGGGAAAGCAGTATGTCGTTCACGTCGGGCTCGTCGGACTCGTTAACTTCTACTCGGATCTGGGAGCACCCCCATCAGTAAAAAAGCTGACTAGCATAGCCTAGCATAGCGTCACAAGTAAATACTAGCATCTAAATATCATTAAATCACAAGTCCAAGACACCAGATGAAAGATACACATCTTGTGAATCCAGCCATCATTTCTGATTTTTAAAATGTTTTACAGGAAGACACAATATGTAAATCTATTAGCTAACCACGATAGCAAAAGACACAACTTTTTTTTCCCCACCATTTTTTTCCTGCATAGGTATCTATCACAATTTCGACCAAATAAAGATATAAATAGCCACTAACCAAGAAGCAACTTCATCAGATGACAGTCTGATAACATATTTATTGTATAGCATATGTTTTGTTCGAAAAATTTGCATATTTCAGGTATAAATCATAGTTTTACATTGCAGCCACCATCACAACTCTCACCAAAGCAACTAGAATAACAACAGAGACCAACGTGAATTACCTAAATACTCATCATAAAACATTTATGAAAAATACACAGCGTACAGCAAATGAAAGACAAAGATCTTGTGAATCCAGCCAATATTTCAGATTTTTTAAGTGTTTTACAGCGAAAACACAATATAGCATTATATTAGCTTACTACAATAGCCAACCACACAACAGCATTGATTCAAGCCAACAATAGCGATAACGAATAAACCAGCAAAAGATATTAATTTTTTCACTAACCTTCTCAAACTTCTTCAGATGACAGTCCTATAACATCATATTACACAATACATATAGAGTTTGTTCGAAAATGTGCATACTTAGCGGCACAAATCGTGGTTATGCATTGAGAATAGTAGCCAAGCTGTCGGGACAATATGTCGGGAGAAATCTTGGGAGAGGCACCTAATCTAATCAGTAACTAAATTTAAACTTGACTAAAAAATACAGGTTGGACAGCAAATGAAAGATACATTAGTTCTTAATGCAATCGCTGTGTTAGATTTTTTAAATTAACGTTACTACGACATACAGCGTGCGTTAAAGCGAGACCGCACTGAAATTATTGGCGGAGTTTTACATTTTTCAACAGAACAACGAATTAACATCATGAATAGTTCTTACTTTTTAATGAGCTCCCTTCAGAATCTTGGGCAAGTTGTCCTTTTTCCAAAAGAATCGTTGCTCGGTTGTAGATTGTCGCCTTCAATGTTGGAATTAGCAGTAAACATTAGCCATGTGGGCCAGACGTGCCCAACTCACTAGAACGCAGCACAAATAAATACCCGAAAATCGCAATATACTGATATAAACTGATATAACTCGGTTTAAAATAACAACATTATGATGTCTTTAACACCTATATCGAATAAAATCAGAGCCGGATATATCTAAGGGCTATAACGGGAGCTTTCTAGAACGCCATCCTGAGGTCTGTCTTGCGTCATGGCAAAGGGAAGAAAGAGAGGACCCCACATTGCCAGCCCATTTATAAGGCCTCAGATCTGCCTAGCAACTCCATTTCAATTCTCACTATTTGCTGACATCCAGGGGAAGGCATATGCAGTGCATCTCAACCAATAGAAGACATACAAATTAATAAACCGACCTCAGAACAGCCTGCATATTTCAGATTTCTCACTTCCTCATAGGAAAATTGCTCCAACTCGAGTTCTGTTTTACTCACAGATATAATTCAAACGGTTTTAGAAACTAGAGAGTGTTTTCTATACAATAGTAATAATAATATACATATTGTACGAGCAAGAATTGAGTACGAGGCAGTTTAATTTGGGAATGAAATTATTACAAAGTGCAAACAGCACCCCCTATTGAGAAAAGGTTAAAGGAAAAAAAAGATTCTGCCAGTCGGCGGTGAATAATCGTAGTTCTGATGTTCAGAAGTTATTTTCGGTCATAAGAGACGGTAGCGGCAACATTATGTACAAAATAAGTTTAAAAATAAGTTACAAACAAAAAACACAAATGGTTCGGAATACGTAAAACGTCAGCCTTATTCTCCGGCGCCATCTTTGTTCATTTTAAGACCATTTAAAAGGGCTTCATAAATAGATTTGAATGATTTAAAAGGGCTTCATAAATAGATTTTAATGATTTTAAAGGGTTTCATAAATAGATTTGAATGATTGTTTGTTTGATTGAGTTCGTTCTTCTGGCCCCGGCCTCAAGAGGGAGGACCTTTTTACCCCCTGTCACTTCACATGAGGCCTGTAACTGTAACGTGGCAGAATATTAGGTGGCATAGGAGGAGTTAGGACAGAGCTGCAGGGCTTTTCTGAACAAAAACAATGTCTGATGAAACTGCTAGACTAGCACTGTGCTAAATTAAACCCTCTGCCCTGTGCTAAATTAAACCCTCTGCCCTGTCCTAAATTAAACCCTCTACCCTGTCCTAAATTAAACCCTCTGCCCTGTCCTAAATTAAACCCTCTACCCTGTCCTAAATTAAACCCTCTACCCTGTCCTAAATTAAACCCTCTGCCCTGTCCTAAATTAAACCCTCTACCCTGTCCTAAATTAAACCCTCTGCCCTGTCCTAAATTAAACCCTCTACCCTATCCTAAATTAAACCCTCTGCCCTGTCCTAAATTAAACCCTCTGCCCTGTCCTAAATTAAACCCTCTGCCCTGTGCTAAATTAAACCCTCTGCCCTGTCCTAAATTAAACCCTCTACCCTGTCCTAAATTAAACCCTCTACCCTGTCCTTAATTGTACCCTCTCCCTGTCCTAAATGGTACCCTCTCCCTGTCCTAAATGGTATCCTCTTCCCTATATACAGTAGTGCAATGTAGCTTCTCCATTTTAACAGCGAGGGGCACTTTTAATTGGTGACTTTGGCGTCAGCTCATGTGTTTGGGATTTACGATGCTGAGATTGGATAGGACGGAAGAAACTAAATCTCTATGTACACACACACACACACACACACACACACACACACACACACACACACACACACACACACACACACACACACACACACACACACACACACACACACACACACACACGCACACACACACACACACACACACACACTAGTGGGCCCTCAGATGTATGAAGGCTAAACGTTGTTGATCCAAAGGTCAGAGTTGTTCCAGTTCGATGGGGGTAATTGGTGGGGACACCGTCAGGCATCTCTCTCTGTCTCTGTGTCTGAGGGGAGGGTAGAGGGGAGGAAAGGGAAGGAGAGGAGAGGAGAGGAGAGGAGAGGGGAGGGGAGAGAGGAGAGGAGAGGAGAGGGGGGAGAGGAGAGGAGAGGAGAGGAGAGGGGGGAGAGGAGAGGAGAGGATAGGAGAGGGGAGAGGGGAGGGGAGGGAGGGAGGAGAGGAGAGGGGTGCAGAGGAGAGGAGAG